>NC_045960.1:102003385-102077514 GCF_010909765.2 Amblyraja radiata
TCTCCAAACAATAACAGCAAATCTGAACGTGAGCTGGTAATTAAATGGTTTTCTTCTCTCCTGGATTTTATTTGGATTTACATTGTGTGAAAAAATAGGTACATTCAGGGGTCTCTCAATCCCATGATAATATCTCAATCCCAATGGGGTTCTAATGGCATGGAAGCAAACCAAAAAAAGACCATTGTACCATTTCTCATTACTGCACTTTCTTTAATCCCAGGGATCCACAATTTCATCGCAGGGTCTCCAATAGTAGTTTGATTTTTGAATCCTGCAATTATTTTCATACAGGGCGATCCAGGACCAAGAGGCCCGTCTGGAATTCAGGGATTGGATGGGCTGAAGGTGGGTAGTGCAATATCTTTGTGATGTTTCCAACTCTAACTGAAAAAAACAAGACAATGAACATCATAAACATCAGTTATATTGCATCACTCAGTCATAAAGAAGCCCCTCCCAGTTCATAAGGGAGTTGTCAAATAAAATTTGACATTAAGCCACATAAGAATTATTAGGACAAGTAGCCAAATTATGGCCTAAGAGATAGGCTTTAAGAGGAAAACACGTACAGGATTCTTTGGGTCATGAAAGGAATGAGGAACTAAATTCCAAAAGTTTTTTACTGATGTCCGTAAGTTAATTTTGTCTATAAATCAGAATATATACAGAATGAAAATAAAAATAACTCGATATTGTAACCATGCATCGACAAGGTTGTAATGAATGGTATCAAGAGCACATAAGACTGACATGAAAGTACAGTTAATAAAAGCAGAGATAGAAAGGAAACTATTTTGGCCTCTCTTAGGAACAAACATACGTACGTACATCGGACATTTCCATTTTATAACATTATGGGAGATCGCTCGTATATAGGGGAGTCCATAAGTCAAGTGTTGAAAATCCAGGGATGGCCTGTAGTGAAAGAGATATTGACACAAAGTGATTTAGAGATGGAATTACAGACCTTTTATTTGAACCAGTTAAAGGCACAGCTGCTAGAGACAGAGTAATTAAAACCTAAGAGACCAGACATATTGGAGAGCAGAGATTATTAAAATTAGGCTATGAGAAAACAGTTGGAGATAATTGGCAACATTAAATAAATTAGAAAGCTGTTGTCCCATGTGATGGGGCACCATATAATGGTATTTTGGCTTTTGGACAATTAGGCAGCTGCTTGTGCTGATTTGAAAGATACACCCCTCTCCTTACAGATTCCATAATCAAACATCTTTAGTTGGGGCTGTTTAAATTTTCAACCATGGATGTGGTCTGAGACTGTCCAGTCTGGCTCTAACCAGTGCAGACCAAATTGTAGTCAGAATGTGAATTACGTAGTTGCATTCCCATTTACATATAAAAAGGAGCTTTCACCTGACAGCAGCCAATGTGGACAACAAGTGACAATTCCTTTTAAACTTGTCTGGATTACCCTTTCACTTAAGGGCCTGTCCCACTTGGGCATCATTTGCACGTCATTTACGCGACATCATTTACTCGTCACGACGCGCGGGTCGTAATGTGCGTGTGATGCGTGCATGGCATGCATTACGCGCGCATGGTTCGTGGTGACGTAGGCAGTGACGCGTGGTAGCGCGCGGCGCCCCAGTACTTTGGGATTCTCAAAATCCTCGAGCGCCACCTGCGTGATGCGCAAATGACGCCCAAGTGGGACAGGCCCCTTAGACCAAGAGCCTAACGGGAACTAAATTCCAAATGTGTGTTTTCTGATATAAAGCACAATATGGGTTACTCACAAATACTTTCAAACAAGAATGAAATAGATCATTTGGACACTGTTGCAATTTTGACTGGGCAGCTTCAGAAGTCACACAATAGCAATACAGCTGAGTGATGCAACAACTTTGCAAACTAGCTGCATGACTGGAGGTTGTGCACAGAGAACTGCTACTTGCAGCCACCCAGGACCTGGACTGGGTTCCATGGTGAACAGTGCGCTTCCAATCACACCCATACTTCCCATTTCCTTCTTGGGTCAGCCGCTTTTGAAAAGTTGAGAAGTTTCCCCAATATGAACAAATAATTTGGGTATGGAGCCCACCCGTGGTCAATAAATAAGGCATTGGGAATCAAATACTCCAAGCAATTTCTCTAGCTACAGCAAACAATGAGCTACACCCACTGAGAGTTACATCCTGACCGATTTTCGAAATCATTCCAGGAACTGGGACTCACTTTGGGAGCCAGTACATCATCTTTTGAGACTTCCAGCAAAGGGGTGGATTCTCATTGACATACTTCTGACAGCTCTCAAAGATGTCTCGTGCTCACTGGAACTACTGATTTTAGATATGCTACTGAACTTAATTCTGTTTTCAAAGGGAAACAAAGGTGAGCGAGGATTCCCTGGGCCAATCGGAGAGAAAGGAGATGAGGTGAGTATCTTGTGGGCTCCAAGACTGAACAGTTAGATACAATTCACGCACAGGATATGGATGTCATGGCAAGGCCAGCATTTATTGCATGCTCCACTCTATCCATATGCAGTGTGACTTGCACTAAAGCCAATTAAGAGTTAACCACGTTTGAGAAAGAACTGCAGATGCTGGAAAAATCGAAGGTAGACAAAAATGCTGGCGAAACTCAGCGGGTGTGGCAGAATCTATGGAGCAAAGGAATAGGTGACGTCTCGGGTCGAGACCCTTCTTCAGACTGATGGTGGGGGTTGGGGGGCGGGAAGAAGAAAGGAAGAGGCAGAGACAGTGGGCTGTGGGAGAGCTGGGAAGGGGAGGGGAAGGAGGGAGAAAGCAAGGATTACCTGAAATTGGAGAAGTCAATGTTCATACAGCTGGGGTGTAAACTACCCAAGCAAAATATGAGGTGCTGTTCCGCCATTTTGCGGTGGGACTCACTCTGGCCATGGAGGAGGCCCAGGTCGGATTCGGAATGGGAGGGGAGTTGAAGTGCTGAGCCACCGGGAGATCAGGTTGATTAATTCGGTTCACACATTGTATATATTTATTACTTGGACACGGGCCACATGAGTGGCACGGGTGGGGGACAGTTTTGTGGAATTTGGAAAAAAATGTATAAACTGTATTGAACAATTTGTATAGCCTCCGAAAATGTTGGATGAATTTTTCGCATGGTTCATGTATTGTATATATTTATTACTTGAAATAAATAAATAAATTTTGAGATAAATAAATAAATAAATAAATAAATAAATAAATAAAGAACTGAGCGGAGGTGTTGGGCGAAGCGATCGCCAAGCCTGCACTTGGTCTCACCGATGTAGAGCAGTTGACATCTAGAGCAGCGGATGCAATAGATGAGGTTGGAGGAGGTGCAGGTGAACCTCTGCCTCACCTGGAAAGACTGCTTGGGTCCTTGGATGGAGTCGAGCGGGGAAGCTAAAACGACAAGTGTAGCATTTCCTGCGGTTGCTCGGGAAAGTACCAGGGGCGGGGTGGTTTGGGTGGGAAGGGACGAATTGACCAGGGGGTTACGGAGGGAACGGTCTCTGTGGAAAGCGGAAAGGGGAGGAGATGGGAATATGTGGCCAGTGGTGGGATCCCGTTGGAGGTGGCGAAAATGTTGGAGGATTATCTGTTGTATACGACGGCTGGTAGGGTGAAAGGGGAGGATAAAGGGGGACTCTTTCCTTGTTACGAGTGGGGGGATGGGGAGTGAGAGCGGAGCTACGGGATATAGAGGAGACCCTGGTGAGAGCCTCATCTATAGTCGAAGAGGGGAACCACCGTTCCCTAAAGAATGAGGACATCTCCGATGCCCTGGTTTGGAACACCTCATCCTGGATGCAGATGCGGCGTAGAGGGAGGAATTGGCAGTAGGGGATAGAGTCCTTACAGGAAGCAGGGTGGGAAGAAGTGAGTCCAGATAGTCATATTGATCAGTCTGGCGTCATTTATGGGCCATAGTGGGTTAGGAAGGCAGAATTCCCTTCCTAACCCAAGTAGTTGAGGCCAGTTAATTGGCTATATTTAAGAGGGAGTTAGATGTGGCCCTTGTTGCTAAAGGGATCAGGGGGTATGGAGAGAAGGCAGGTACGGGATACTGAGTTGGATGATCAGCCATGATCATATTGAATGGCGGTGCAGGCTCGAAGGGCCGAATGGCCTACTCCTGCACCTATTTTCTATGTTTCTAATTCCCAAAAGTGCAAACAAATAAATTATTATGTCAAAGATAGACTCAAAAAGCTGAAGTAAAACAGCAGGTCAGGCAGCATCTCTGGAGAAAAGGAATAGGTGACGTTTTGGGTTGGATCCCTTCTTCACCTATCATCTTCACGTTCTTTATCTGAAACATCACCCATTCCTTCTCTCAAGAGATGCTGCCTGTCCCGCTGAGTTACTCCAGCTTCTTGTGTCTATCTCCGCTTTAAACCAGAATCTGCCGTTCCTTCCTACACAATTATTATGTCAATCCAGCAGTTTGATCGTCGATGCGATGCAAGCTTTACTTTCCTCCAGAGGTTATTCAGTAACCAAAATAATTTCTCAGCTGTGGAGGTGGGATTTGAACCCTTGCCTTTGAATCATTATTCCAGGCTGATTGGATCATTCATCCATTTCAGTCAAGTAACTCAAACCCTTTGCTGAAATATCCATATCTGCTGATTTTTCCAGTGGCAGATGATGCATATACTTATGCATGCAGAATAATATTAGTTCACTGTATGCACAAGGCAGAATCCTTTTAATGTAATGAGAATTCGTTATTGCAGCTCATGGATAAATATTGTAATAATTTAAAAAATGACTAATATCACAGAGACAGTAAATGGTATTTCCACCAGCATTATGCATCTCACTGTGATGCTTCTCCCCCTTAACCAGCTGCCGTTGCATAGTCCATTTCCCCCTCCATCGCCATTCTACACCGGTTGTCGGCGACTGCAGGGGAGAAGGAAAAGACCATAGTTTTAAGGTGAAATGACACAAAGTGCTGGAGTAACTCAGAAGGTCAGGCAGCATCTCTGGAGAACATGGATACAGTAGATGACGACACCTATCAATGTTCTCCAGAGATGCTGCCTGACCTTCCGAGTTACTCCTGCACTTTGTGTCACCTTGCTTATTAACCCGCATCTGCAGTTCTTTGTTTCTACCTAGTTTTAAGGCGATTCCGATGCATAAAATCTGACTTACACAAAAGTTTATGGAACGTAGCCCTTGCGTTAGTTGGCGAATGTCTGTTATAGTGAGAGTCCTGAATTCATTCTGTTTTTAGAGGTTTTCTGGTAGCTTTTAAAGTGGGTTTCATACCTCAAGAGAAAGAAATGGCATGGGAGGAGCGAAGCTTTAACTCAAGTTGCTCTGCCAATTTAGCAACAAAGCAATATCATTTCAAAGATATTGTAGAAAACATCTGTCTAGAAATGGGATTATGAAGCTGTGTGTGACTTACGATTCAGTTTAAATTAATAAAACAAAACTTCAAGACAAAGTGGGGAAGTACTGCAGGTTTCATAGAATTTGAAATCATCCCACTACGTCTCCATGTCCCTGACATGCTGTTATGTAGTGGAGACCAAATAGATTAATGGTGCCAGCGACATGTAATTTAATGTAATCACCTGTCACCTTCTCGGGTATCACCACTCTATCCAAGCCCCAGTTTATCCTGAAAGTGATTTCCAACAATCCCCAACTCGTAACCACTAATCTGCCAACATTACATTGCTCAACTAATCTACAGACTGATTTGCCTTCCAGCAGTCCTTGACATGCATTCTCTGTCCAAATTACTTCACCAGTCTCCTGGCTGCTTTCCTCCCAATTCTGGACTAACACATCTTTCAGTCAGTCTCATCCCACCCTTACTGTGAGAACTTGTACCCTGAATCAGGCTTCATGCGGGGCCCAGTTGCCGTTTTAATTAGGGCTCAGACAGGAACCGACATAAAGAACATCTCGTAGACCAATGTTTAAGAAGGAACTGCAGATGCTGGAAAATCGAACGTAGACAAAAATGCTGGAAAAACTCAGCGGGTGAGGCAGCATCTATGGGGCGAAGGAAATAGATGACGTTTCGGGTTGAGACCCTTCTTCAGACTTCTCGCCCCATAGATGCTGCCTCACCTGCTGAGTTTCTCGTAGACCAATGGTGAGTTTCTCAAACAAATCGATTTAATAATTCAAGGCCTCGACAGAGTGCACTAGTAAACACTGTGAGAGAACCCAAAGTGTTTCAAAGATTTGCAGCACCCACGGCATTTTAATATTTCCACGACACAATGGTTGCATGTTGATTCTACACCTTTGAAGAAATTCCCCATTGATCAAGGTTTAGCCTCCTGTTTCCTGTTACATGTGGCATTCACACCAGTTAAAATCTATTCATCACCTCTCTTAATATGCTTAATTGTTGGTCTCTTTTCCAATCGTGCTTTCTCAGTACATAATGTCTTGGGTTAAGCACATTACAAACTACTCATCTGATCCTTTTTATAATTTTCCGATTTTCCTACATCACTTGTTATTGTTTGAACATAACACTGCTTTCACAGTTAAAGCAGAAAAACATGTTGTTTCTGATTCTCAGGCACCGCCAGGTTTACCGGGCTTCCCTGGACCCAAAGGAGCTGAGGGACCTATGGTGAGTGATGACTGGACATCCTATTAATGGAAATATATTTTTGCTCCCTTGAGATATGTCCCTGTGAGCTGCACTTGTTTTCTCCTTCTCTGCCCAAAGTAAAGAATGGAAGTGACCCATTGCTGGAGCACCTTTCAAACTACTGTGCACAGGGAAGCCATTTAGCTGAACTTATGATATGCTTTCAGGACTAGCCACATCTTCTCTGAGTGCATCAAAATGTTCCCAAGATGATTCCATGGTTGCAAGTGATCTTGCAATATCAGATCTCGTTCCAGTTTATCCTGCCCTCATTGCGGAGTTTTGCCCCACACACGTCCTCACTCCTTAACTTTCACACTCTCTCTTTTCTTCAGGGTGTTACGAGGCACTTTAGAAAACACACTTGGAGATTACTTGCTAAAGAATTCCATGAAATAAATAATCAGCAACTTGTTTGTTGCTTTAATATGAGCTTGTTACTTTATGGGAAACGAGCCTATCATTATAAACAAAAATACTTGATTAAGAAGGTCTGAAGGTAAACAAAATGGAGGGTTAATGTAAAACAACTGGATCGGGAAGCCGAGAATTTGAAACAACTGAACGAATAAAATGTGTTTTTTCATTATTAACAGGGTTCAAAAGGAAAACCAGGACATACGGGGCCATTTGGACCCAAGGGAGAAAAGGTATGGGGAAATGTTCCTCTTTTGTTAAAAAACTAAATTTACTCCATGGAGATTGCAGAGCACCTCAGCATGTTCGACAGGTATCAGAATGGATAGGTTCTGAGAGGACCACTGAGATGTATTCCCCCAAGTTTGTTTTAACCATCAGAACGCCGTCAAACTCATAGGAACTTGCAAAAATCCATCCTTAAACTCTAATATTCCATCACATTCATTTTGCAAATTGGCCTTCATGAACTGTAAAATGATTTATCTTCTAAGAATACAAATTTGCATTTGTTTAGATGCAAGAGCATTTGTAAAGCATGTTTTTCCCCTTTGCAGTCATCCCAGCCGTTGAAGTATGTTTTGCTCATTTACAGACTTACTTCAATTGACCAAATCTTCAATCGTTCTTGTTGCTTGCTGCACTAGTCCACAATCTATCAGCCAAATGGTGGAATTCTTTGTACAATGATGTCTGCTGATAAACGTTAAGGGGCTGTCCCACGAGCATGCGACTCCATGCGGCAAGCACGATCTAAGCGACTCCATGCGGCAAGCGCGACCTAACGTGGTCGCTTGAGTCGTACGGCCTCGCGGGGCCGGTCCCACTTTGATCGCCGGAGCCGCATGGAGTTGTGCGGAGCTGGTCCAGACATCACGCGGGGCTCCGAAAAACTGACCGTGTTTAAAAATTCCGCGCGGCAACGGCCTGCCGGCCTGCAGCCGCCTCGACACCGTACGTCACGCACGAACTTCCCGCGGACTTCGCTCAAACTTCATTTCACTCACTCAACCTGCGCGCGGCCCCCGCTTCTGGTTTGGTCGTGCTTGCCGCATGCAGGCGCATGCTGGTGGGACCGGCCCTTTAGGTCGCGCTTGCCGCATGCAGGTCGCATGTTCGTGGGACAGGCCCTTTACTCCTTTGAATACCAAATCTGTCCCCAAGATATTGCTAAACACTACTGTATTCATACTGTACTGTATACTGTATGTCTGAAGAAGGGTTTCGGCCCGAAACATTGCCTATTTCCTTCGCTCCATAGATGCTGCTGCACCCGCTGAGTTTCTCCAGCTTTTTTGTGTACCTACTACTGTATTCAATATGTTTCTGAGTTGTAAACATAGTATTTCACACACTGATACAGGATTAGCTGGACAAAATAAGGTCCTTTAATCACATGATGCAGCAATAGTACAATTGTTGATCAGTCTTAGCAATCAGTCTATACCAACAGACCCAGATACAAGGCAAGGAAACCTCAGAGTCAAACAGCATGGAAACAGGCCCTTCAGCCCAACTCATCCATGCCGACCAAGATGTCCACCTTTGCTAGCCTTATTTTCCTATGGTTAACCCATACTCCTCTAAACCTTTTCTATCCATGTACCTGTCCAAACGTCTTTTATATTTTGTTATTGAATGTGCCTCAACTACTTCCTTTGGCAGCACGTTCCAAATATGTACCTCTCTGTGAGGAAAAAATTGCCCCAGTCTTAGAATAAAGGGGAGGCCATTTAAGACTGAGATGAGAAAAAACTTTTTCACCCAGAGAGTTGTGAATTTATGGAATTCCCTGCCACAGAGGGCAGTGGAGGCAAAATCACTGGATGGATTTAAGAGAGAGTTAGATAGAGCTCTAGGGGCTAGTGGAGTCAAGGGATAGGGGGAGAAGGCAGGCACGGGTTATTGATAGGGGACGATTAGCCATGATCACAATGAATGGCGGTGCTGGCTCGAAGGGCCGAATGGCCTCCTCCTGCACCTATTTTCTATGTTTATAGTTAGGAAAGGATAAATGCATCAAGCAATGAAAACAGAACAATACCTAGACTTGCACCGAAAGTACAGAACTATATTCCAATCTCCATAACATAACTTCATACATATTCTTTATCCTGTGTCTGTACACTGGACAGCTTGATTGTAATCATGTGTAGTATTTTCGCTGACTGGATAGCATGCAACAAAAAAACTTTTCACTGTACCTCAATATTAATAAATTAAATGAACAAAATAAATGAAATAAAAAAATATAAATGCCCTCAAATGTCAGCAGTAAATCACCCGCAAACATGTCAGTCCTATGTTGGAATATACGGTCCTATGTTGTTCATTACTTTTTTCACAAGATAAACGTTCACATTTTAAGTTAGAATTAATTGTTTTAAAGTGTTATTAAGAATCTGTCCTTAAAGTGAAATATTGATTATACTTCATAGGGCAGCAAAGGGGCAGCAGGAATCACAGGGCCACCTGGACCACCTGGAATTCTGGTAAGTCACCAAAGGCCTACAGTGGTGATTATTCAGCAACCTTATCCTTATTTAAAGACAAAACCACCGAGTAAAACTTAAGAGGACCAGACATATGCTACATGCTCACACTCAGCATAGATTGTGTTGAAATCCCAATCCTAATCCACTCATTTACTCATCACTTTGTTTAAATTCTTTACAATTGCTTCTTAAAACCATTTGTACTCGCTTCTTTGAAAAAGAGCTGCTATCGATGACCGTTCTTGAGAAATTCATTCCATTATTATGATTCCTTCAGCCTTTCCTCATAATTACTTCTTTATGACCACAATATTATTGATTGCAAGTGGCTCAAGATAATCGTCATTGCCTTTTCAATAATTAATTAAATAATTGCAAAACCATTATAAAATCAAAGTTGTACAGCAAAGGAACAGGCCCTTTGGCCCAGCATGTCCATGGTGACCTTTATGCCCATGTACACTAATCTAATTTGTCTGCACTAGATCTGTATCCTTTGCCTTGCCTATTTAAATGACTGTCTAAGTGTGTACTCACATAGTGATTGTATCTAACCCCACCACCTCCTCTGGCAATGAGCTCCAGATATCAACCACTCCCTGTGTTTTAAAAAAAACTTCCCCCTAAAATCCCCTTAAACTCTTTCCTCTCACAAACCTTTTGCTTTGATACCAAAGGAGGAAGATCATCTCTCAACACCGTGCCCAACTTTCATTCTGATGTATATATATTCCCCTGTAGATCTATAATCATCTTCCTTGCGATCCATAATCAGTTTATCGGATGCATGTTTTGCTTTATTGTTGTTTGCTGCACAGTTTTAAATTGTCGGTAACAAAATATGATGTTGTGTCTTGGTGAAAATATACCCCAGCTAAGGTTGAGAATTTGCTGTTCCCAAACATGAACCAGTTCATTCTTAGTGGGAGTAACTGGTGAAAGAACCAATTATTCCATATTAAAGTGAGCATGAGAGTTAGCTCTAATATTATGTTCTTACATTCCTCAGAGCACAGCTACCTATGAAGGAAATGGAATGAGCAGTATATATAAGAAACAGGTATGACTATTGAGATATCTTTTGAAACATTGCAGAGAACTGGAAATTTTGATTTGTAATGATTGCTATTTTTGAAATTTATACTTTTATTTATTTTTGTGATAGTAAGTACAAATGCGGAGAGCTGTTTGATGCATTGTACCTCATCTTTTTATAAAAGATTGCTGTTCCCCCCAATCACTTTAACAGCATTTCTAAATCTTCTGGTATACAAAAGTTCTGGAGAAACTCAGCGGGTGCAGCAGCATCTATGGAGCGAAGGAAATAGGCAACGTTTCGGGCCTAAACCCTTCTTCAAACTGATGCAGGGTAGGGGGGGGCGGGGAGATAAAAGGAGAAAGGAAGAGGACGAGCCGGAGGGCTGAGGGAGAGCTGAGAAGGGGAGGAGACAGCAAGGGCTACCGGAAATTGGAGAAGTCAATGTTTATGCCTCTAGCGTGCAAACGGCCCAAGCGGAATATGAGGTGCTGCTCCTCCAATTTCCGGTGGTGCTCACTCTGGCCATGGAGGAGGCCCAGGACAGAAAGGTCAGATTCGGAATGGGATGGGAAGTTGAAGTGCTGAGCCACAGGGAGATCAGGTTGGTTAATGCGGACCGAGCGGAGGTGTTCGGCGAAACGATCGCCTAGCCTACGCTTGGTCTCACCGATGTAGATCAGCTGATATCTAGAGCAGCGGATGCAATACATGAGGTTGGAGGAGATGCAGGTGAACCTCTGTCCCACCTGGAACGACTGCTTGGGTCCTTGAATGGAGTCAAGGGGGGAGGTAAAGCGACTTGTCTACCTTCCTAATCCCTCAATCTTCTCTCTTCTAATGTAGACAACCTAGCCCAGACTCTTTATTCAATCATACCCCGGCAATATCCTCATAAAGATCCCCTACACCTTATTGAGTGTACTTACTTGTGTCATAGATTATATGATTAGGGAGCCACTGTTTAAAACACTAGCTATGTCATAGCTGGCCCAGTGTGCATAGTTCCTGTACTGTGACGAACAGAACTATGCACACAGGTCCAGCTATGATATAGCTAGTGTTTTAACCAATGGCTCCCTAATCATATAATCTCTGCCTCAGCTAACAAAGGTAAAGCTCCCATTTGCTGCCTTAAACGCCCTTTTTATATGCCAGTTCTACTACCTGCAGGAATTTGTGGACATGCTGATCCAAGAACCATTAGTATCATACTATTTATCATGTATTTCCTTGTCTTTACTGTGCAACACTCTCTACTCACTCCCTGCAAAAAATGCATCGCCTCACTTTTAAAAACAGTTATCACATTAGTGTACATCTGCTCCTGTCGAGTGTGATTTGTTTCTGCCTTGCCCAGGTCATATTGCTATGGTGACATGTCCAAATACTGTGGATTACTAGCTGTTTTCCTGAACATTTCCCTACTTTTGTATGTTGATCTTGCATTTGTTCATCTACACACTGTTTATCAATTTGTTCTCCATCCATGGTCATATATGGTCTTCTAAAATGCCAATAACATCTCTGGTGAATGTTCATATAAAGTAACCATTTACCATGCTATTTATATTTGATGGTAATTATATTTGATTAAATCACTGAGATTTTATTTACATAAATTAGAGCTTTAAATTCTTATTTGGTCATTCTTTCCCCATATAGTATTGGATGGCTTTTTGATTGTTATGTTTGACTTGTTTATCCGTGCTTACAGTATATTTCTTTCTCTCTGTGTCACTCGGTCTTCTTTATAACGTTGAAGTTTCCTGTGGTTTCATTCACCATCCAACACATCAATATTGGATAGCCTGCTTTTCTTGCTTTTACCTTGTTTGATCTTATTTAATCATTTGGATAGTATTTATTTAGTTTGGTGTTCCCGCTGTGTATTCATTATGCTTGTGCCCTTTGAATATAGTTGGGATTTTCTTCTATAATTTAGCAATGTTACAAAATTTTGAGATTTAAAAAATCAAATCTTTAATTTATCCCATCAGATAATGCATAAAAAGAAGTTTAATTTGACACTTAATTCACTTTCATATCATCAGTATTAAAAAGGTTATGGCCATTTTCATACTTGGAAATTGGCATCTTGTTCCCTATTGCTTTTTCATTGACTTAACACCAAAGCTGTGATCGAGAACATTTAAAAGCCGATAACTTCCTTAAAATTTAAGAGAACTGAATGAAATTTTCAGTTATTATAGATTGAAGCATTCTGAAACAAATATGAAACAATCTTACTTAGATGACTTGAAATTAAAGCATATAATTAGTTAGTTACCTAATTGTAGCTAATTACAAAATTCAATTACTAGATCTAAACATCTATCCATTTCTTAAGAATAGATTAACATTTTTAAATAGCCTAAGTGTCCAAATAACATTCACACAAGAATTCACAATATAACATAATTTTAAAATCTCATTGTCATGGGTTTAGATCTACTGCTGTAGTTTTGGGAGCAACAGCAGCAGGAGCTTAGCAAGAGATACGACTGATTGGCTCTAGCCCGAGTGGGAGGAGAGAAGTGAGTTAGTGCCGGGAAACCAGTTGAAAACTGAGGAATTTGTAAACTGAGGTTTGTAAATTGGTAAATCAGGCAATTTATCAGTCAATTTAAGCAAGACGGCTCTTAGCGAGCGGCAGTGAGTGAGCGGCCCTGTGAGAAAAGTGTGAGTCTTTGGCTCGAGAGTCTTCGGCTGAGGAGACCACGCAATACGCTTGAGAGGTAGAGACGAAAGAAGGAGATGTCAGGCAAGCTGATTCAGTGCCATGCTTGCAGTATGTGGGAGGTCAAGGACACCGCTGGTGCCTCTGGCTGCTACAAATGCGAGAAGTGCATCCAGGTAGAGCTCCTGAAGGGCCGTGTTGGGGAACTGGAGAAGCAAGTGGATGACCTCCGGTTCGTCCGAGAAACTGAGTCGTTCCTTGACAAGTCCTACAGTACGATTGTTACACCTAAGGTACTGGAAGAGAGAAGGTGGGAGACAGTGAGAAAGGGAGGGAAGCATGGAATGCCAACGTCCCCGGGTGTTGTACCTCTTGTGAACAGGTTCACCCACTTAGAAGCTGTCGGGACGGAAGACGTGTTTACACTGAGCGGTGGACTGGCTTGCGATGCGAATAGGGCTGTTGAGCCAGAACCAAAAAGGCCTAAGGCAGGCAACGCCATTGTAGTGGGAGACTCCATTGTGAGAGGTACGGACAGGGGTTTCTGCGGCAACAGACGGGATGCGAGGATGGTGTGCTGCCTTCCTGGTGCCAGGATCCAGGATGTCACGGACAGAGTGCAGAAAATCCTCAAGGGCGAAGGTGAACATCCGGAAGTGGTAGTGCATGTCGGCACAAACGATGTCGGAAAGAAGGGGATGAATATTCTGCAGCGTGACTTTAGAGAGCTCGGAAAAATGCTGAAAAGCAGGACCTCCAGGGTTGTTATCTCCGGTTTGCTTCCAGTTCCTCGTGCTGGCGAGAGCAGGAACAGGGAGATACGGGACCTGAACGTGTGGCTGAGGAACTGGTGCACGGGGCAGGGATTTAGATTCTTAGATCACTGGGATCTGTTTTGGGGTAAGGGGGAACTGTACAAAAGGGACGGATTGCATCTTAACAGGTGTGGGACCAGCATTCTGGCAGGCAGGTTTGCCACTGCTACAGGGGTGGTTTTAAACTGAATAAGGGGGGTGGGGTGTCGAATGGGATAGTGGAGTTAAAGGGAAAGGGTTTCTTAAATGTGTGAGCGTAGAGACAGAGGGGGTGTAAAATGAGGGTAGAAGCAATAGGTAGCAAGGTGAAAAGTAAAAGTGGCAGGCCGGCAAATCCAGGGCAAAAATCAAAAAGGGCCACTTTTCAGCATAATAGTATAAGGGGTAAGAGTGTTGTAAAAACAAGCCTGAAGGCTTTGTGTCTCAATGCAAGGAACATTCGTAATAAGGTGGATGAGTTGAATGTGCAGATAGCTATTAACGACTATGATATAGTTGGGATCACGGAGACATGGCTCCAGGGTGACCAAGGCTGGGAGCTCAACATCCAGGGATATTCAATATTCAGGAGGGATAGACAGAAAGGGAAAGGAGGTGGGGTAGCGTTGCTGGTTAGAGAGCAGATTAACGCAATAGAAAGGAAGGACATTAGCTTTGAGGATGTGGAATCGAGCTGCGAAACACTAAGGGGCAGAAAACGCTAGTGGGAGTTGTGTACAGGCCACCTAACAGTAGTAGTGGAGTTGGGGGTGGCATCAAACAGGAAATAAGAAATGCGTGCAACAAAGGTAAAACAGTTATAATGGGTGACTTCAATCTACATATAGATTGGGTGAATCAAATTGGCAAGTGTGCTGAGGAAGAGGATTTCTTGGAATGTATGCAGGATAGTTTTCTAAACCAACATGTAGAGGAACCAACGAGAGAGCAGGCTATTCTAGACTGGGTAATGAGGAAGGTTTAGTTAGCAGTATTGTTGTGCGTGGCCCCTTGGGCAAGAGTGACCATAATATGGTTGAGTTCTTCATTAGGATGGAGAGTGACATCGTTAATTCAGAAACAAGGGTCCTGAAATTAAAGAAAGGTAACTTTGAGGGTATGAGACGTGAATTGGCCAAGATAGACTGGCGATTGATTATTAATGGGTTGACGGTGGATATGCAATTGAAGGCATTTAAAGACTGCATGGATGAACTACAACAATTGTTCATCCCAGTTTGGCAAAAAAATAAATCAGGGAAGGTAGTGCATCCGTGGATAACAAGGGAAATCAGGGATAGTATCAAAACAAAAGATGAAGCGTACAAATTAGCCAGAAAAAGCAGCCTACCAGAGGACTGGGAGAAATTCAGAGACCAGCAGAGGAGGACAAAGGGCTTAATTAGGAAAGGGAAAATAGATTATGAAAGAAAACTGTCAGGGAACATAAAAACTGACTGCAAAAGCTTTTATAGATATGTGAAGAGAAAAAGATTAGTTAAAACAAATGTAGGTCCCTTGCAGTCAGAAACGGGTGAATTGATCATGGGGAACAAGGACATGGCAGACCAATTGAATAACTACTTTGGTTCTGTCTTCACTAAGGAAGACATAAATAATCTGCCGGAAATAGCAGGGGACCGGGGGTCAAATGAGATGGAGGAACTGAATGAAATCCAGGTTAGCCGGGAAGTGGTGTTAGGTAAATTGAATGGATTAAAGGCCGATAAATCCTCAGGGCCAGATAGGCTGCATCCTAGAGTACTTAAGGAAGTAGCCCCATAAATAGTGGATGCATTAGTGATAATTTTTTTAACTCTTTACATTCTCGAGTAGTTCCTGAGGATTGGAGGGTAGAGAAAGTAACCCCACTTTTTAAAAAGGGAGGGTGAGAGAAAATGGGGAATTACAGACCAGTTAGTCTAATGTCGGTAGTGGGGAAACTGCTAGAATCAGTTATTAAAGATGGGATAGCAGCACATTTGGAAAGTGGTGAAATCATTGGACAAAGTCAGCATGGATTTATGAAGGGTAAATCATGTCTGACGAATCTTATAGAATTTTTCGAGGATGTAACTAGTAGAGTGGATAAGGGAGAACCAGTGGATGTGTTATATCTGGACTTTCAGAAGGCTTTCGACAAGGTCCCACATAATAGATTAGTATACAAACTTAAAGCATACGGTATTGGGGGTTCAGTATTGATGTGGATAGAGAACTGGCTGGCAGACAGGAAGCAAAGAGTAGGAGTAAACGGGTCCTTTTCACAATGGCAGGCAGTGACTAGTGGGGTACCACAAGGCTCAGTTCTGGGACCCCAGCTATTTACGATATATATTAATGATTTGGACGAGGGAATTGAATGCAACATCTCCAAGTTTGCGGATGACACGAAGCTGGGGGGCAATGTTAGCTGTGAGAGGATGCTAGGAGGCTGCAAGGTGACTTGGATAGGCTGGGTGAGTGGGCAAATGCATGGCAGATGCAGTATAATGTGGATAAATGTGAGGTTATCCACTTTGGTGGCAAAAACAGGAAAGTAGATTATTATCTGAATGGTGGCCGATTAGGAAAGGGGGAGATGCAACGAGACCTGGGTGTCATGGTACACCAGTCATTAAAAGTAGGCATGCAGGTGCAGCAGGCAGTGAAGAAGGCGAATGGTATGTTAGCATTCATAGCAAAAGGATTTGAGTATAGGAGCAGGGAGGTTCTACTGCAGTTGTACAGGGTCTTGGTGAGACCACACCCGGAGTATTGCGTACAATTTTGGTCTCCTAATCTGAGGAAAGACATTCTTGCCATAGAGGGAGTACAGAGAAGGTTCACCAGACTGATTCCTGGGATGTCAGGACTTTCATATGAAGAAAGACTGGATAGACTCGGTTTGTACTCGCTAGAATTTAGAAGATTGAGGGGGGATCTTATAGAAACGTACAAAATTCTTAAGGGGTTGGACAGGCTAGATGCAGGAAGATTGTTCCCGATGTTGGGGAAGTCCAGAACAAGGGGTCACAGTTTAAGGATAAAGGGGAAATCTTTTAGGACCGAGATGAGGAAAACTTTTTTTACACAGAGAGTGGTGAATCTGTGGAATTCTCTCCCGCAGAAGGTAGTTGATGCCAGTTCATTGGCTATATTTAAGAGGGAGTTAGATGTGGCCCTTGTGGCTAAAGGGATCAGGGGGTATGGAGAGAAGGCAGGTACAGGATACTGAGTTGGATGATCAGCCATGATCATATTGAATGGCGGTGCAGGCTCGAAGGGCCGAATGGCCTACTCCTGCACCTATTTTCTATGTTTCTATGTTTCTATGTTTATAGGCCAAATGGAAGGAATTTAATGTTTAATACCTGTAAATTAATGGCCATTTAAATCAGCTTGCGAGTGGGATTTTCTGGAACGGGACCATTTGGAACGTTCAGAATGCAGTGAATTTATACCCCCATATCGGAAGCAAATACACTACCGGTTCTTCGGGGGGGGGAAAATCACCGTTTCGCAACTTAAAATGTGAATTAAATACATCTTAAGAAACACTTTTATACATAAAAATAAACTACTTTCTTTTACCTGGTCCTCCATAAAATCCATCCCAGTTGTCGGCATCGACGGCTTCAGAAGCTGGTTTTCAAATGACTCCAGCGATTAACTTGTCGGGTGAATTTTTTTTTAAAACACACAGAACGGCCGTAGGAACGATTCTTTAGCAACATCTTGCACTCCAACAAATATAATTCAGGACCAGGTCGGGAAAAAGACCTGTTTTAACCCCGCCCCTCCCCCCTCAAACGCGCCAAAATCACGCACACGGCCAGTGGCAGAATTGCAGCGCCGCTGAAGGTAAGTTTTGTAACATACCTATATCATTGCCCAATTGATTTACTAATTACTTCTAAGTGGATCACAGTTTGATTTATGTAGGAAGGAACTGCAGATGCTGGTTTAAACCTAAGATAGACAAAAAATGCTGGAGTAACAGGCTGCATCTCGGGAGAGAAGGAATAGGTGACGTTTCAGGTCAAGTCTGAGGAAGGGTCTCGACCCAAAACATCACCTATTCCTTCTCTCCAGAGATGCTGCCTGTCCCGCTGAGTTACCCCAACACTTTGTGTCTATCACAATTTGATTTAGTTGGTATGGTGGATGTCTAAAAGGCAACACTGCTCAGTTGTTACTATTGTACTAAACTACTCTCAACTCTTCACACTTCTATGAATGGCATGGAAATTGTTGTGTTATTGCTGGAGAATACAATACCTGAAATCACCATAATTATTATATTGCTCTCCAATTGATACATTCCTTACTTATTTCACAGGATGTTCCAGGATTACCAGGTCCTCCGGGTCCACCTGTAAGTGTTGTTCATGTTCGATGGTATAAAGACGACTGGAGATTTTAACCAGCTTTCCCTCACTCAGACATTATGCTGAAGTTCACAACTGTTCCAAAACAGAACCTGCAGCATGCAATTCACACTAAGAATTACTTGGTATCTCATCATCCTACATAACATAACAAAGAGCATGAAACAAATGTAAATGTATAAATAGCATGGCCCTGACCAATGTGTGAAACTCAGTCAGCAGTCTAAATTGGAGATCGGGTCAGTAAATATCAACTCAGGATTGCTGCAAATGATCATGGAACTATGCATACCGTAGAGTTGTTGGTTTATAACAAACCAGTCTCATGCGAACATTAGTGAAGAAAGTGTAGAATCCATATTCGTATTGTTTAAGTGCAATTTCAAGATAAGTTTAAGTGCAAATTCAAGACAAGCTCATCAGCGCCTCTACTTCCTGAGAAGATTACGGAGAGTCGGATTGTCAAGGAAGACTCTCTCTAACTTCTACAGGTGCACAGTCGAGAGCATACTGACCGGTTGCATCGTGGCTTGGTTCGGAAATTTGAGCGCCCTGGAGAGGAAAAGATTACAAAAAGTAGTAAACACTGCCCAGTCCATCATCGGCTCTGACCTTCCTTCCATCGAGGGGATTTATCGCAGTCGCTGCCTCAAAAAGGCTGGCAGTAATCATCAAAGACCCACACCATCCTGGCCACACACTGATCTCCCTGCTACCTTCAGGTAGAAGGTACAGGAGCCTGAAGACTGCAACAACCAGGTTCAGGAATAGCTACTTCCCCTCAGCCATCAGGTTATTAAACCTGGCTCGTACAAAACTCTGATTATTAGCAACCACTTTCTGTTATTTGCACTACCAGTTTATTTATTCATGTGTGTATATATTTATATCATGGTATATGGACACATTTATCTGTTTTGTAGTAAATGCCTACTATTTTCTGTGTGCTTAAGCAAAGCAAGAATTTCATTGTCCTATACAGGGACACATGACAATAAACTCACTTGAACTTGAACTTGAATTCTGAACTAATTGTTCATAAAATGCCAGTTTTTTCTCACTGCAACTAAATTAAATAATGGTAAGATTAAACGAGAATTTACCAGTTTGAAGTTTGATCTTTATTTTATGAGGAGTTACGATGAGGGACTACGTGAAGAAGACCCCGTCCAGGCGCACACGCGTCAATCTTCAAAGCAGCGGTGTGAAATCACAGAAGGTAATTACCGAAGCATAATAGTAAGATATGTGAGACAAACATAACTTCCAGTTGACCTTTATGAGGGTGGGAGCGGAGGGCACGTAGTCCCTCATCGTCACTCCTCATAAAATAAAGATCAAACTTCAAACTGGTAAATTCCCCTTTTATTACAGAGGAATATTTAATGCTGAATCCAAAACAACACCACCAAATGCCCCAGGGTCTGCTATTTATTTATGGTAATACTTGTGAAACATCCGTTCACTTGCCCATCCTGCGGCCGCAAGGATATGGTCTATTGGAACGTCCAAATCCTTGGCCACTGATGTTGCTGCCGCCCTGGTGGAATGAGATTTAAATTTGCCAGTATCAATCCCTGCATCAACCAGCACCTGCTTCAGCCACCTCGAGATAGTCTGTACTGACACATTCTTATGTGTTTTTTTATGGCTGATAAACAATGCTGATTCTGTACCTCTTAAGTCCTTAGTGGCCTCAATGTAACATCTTAAATGTGACACTACACATAGGCTTGGATCTGTAGGATATGCTGCAAAGATCAACTTACACCCTGTGACTCCAGGTCTGCTCTTTTTGAGTAAATCATAGACATAGAATGTAATTGCATCTGCTATCATTGCCATCCTATCTATACTTAATTTCTGTAAAGTCTGTACTCTTTGTGCTGAAACTAATGCCATTAGCATGACTACCTTCATGGTAATTTTGGCTAAAGACAAAACTGAAATGGGACTCCATACCCAAAGGAACATCAGCACATCCCTCATATTCCAGATTTCTGTATATCTGGGTCTAGGAGGCTTGGAATTGAAAATTCCCTTCATGTACCTACAGACCAAACGGTGTGATCCTATCAGCTCTTGTTTTGACTCTCTCCATAAATATGCAGAGAGGGCACTCCTTGCAGTATTGATCGCACTGTAACTTAAATTAAAATCAAAATAGAGTGTTGACAGAAACTCTAAAACATCTGGGATGTCTGCAGTGTGGTATGAAATATTTTGCCTTGAGCAAAACACCTCCCATTTCCTTATGTAAGAAATGTACTGCTTCTGGGTACTATCCTTCCAGGCTGCTGCAATTACATCCACAGTGCGATCTGAGTGTCCTCTTCCGAGATATGGCCTTCTTAGAATCTGCAAATTAACAAATCAATACGATCATGTAAAGGATGCAAATCACCAGATACAGGGTGCACAAGTAGGTTTGCTTGTCTTGGAATACCCATGACCATTATGACCATGTGACCATGTGACCATTTTTAGCACTAGTGGGTACCATGGTTGTGTAGGCCAATCTGGGACCACCAACACTCCTGAAGCAGAGTCCTGCTTGATCTTTTGTAGACACCTACTAATGAGACAAAACAGAGGAAATGCATATAAAAACATTCCACCCCAATTTAGCAAGAATGCATCCACCGCTGTTGCACCTGGATCTGGTTCCCATGAAACATATTTAGGCAATTGTTGGTTCAGTCTAGATGCAAACAAGTCAATTTCTGGCATTCCAAATTGTGCAACAATTTTATTAAAGATGTCACGATTTAACATCCATTCCGTATTGTCATTGAATTTACGTGACCTGGTGTCTGCAATTATGTTGAATCTACCTGGTAGGTAGATTGCCGAAAGCCAAATGTTTTTCGAATAATACACCAGTGCCAGATAACGTTTGCCAATCTGTCACATGATTCTGACTTGATTCCACCCATGTGATTGACATATGCTACAGCCGTAGTGTTGTCAATCTGAACCTGCACATGCAGATTTTGCACATTAGAGCAATAAGCTTTAAGTCCATAAAATGTACCTAACAATTCTAGGTAATTGATTCCATGTGCTTCGAGCAAAGATACCTCTTCCACATTCCATCTACCTCCACAGCTGGTAATGGTATCAGTAGCGCCCCAACCTAGCGCACTTGCATCAGACTGTAGGATGATAGCAGGTGTTTCAACCAGAATTTCTCTGGAAGCATATGAGACACTCTTAATCCACCATTGTATATCAGCAATTGCTGTTCTTGGTAATTGCATGGGCCCATCAAAATGCCCAAAATGTCTCTTCAATGCCTGTACCTTTGCTCGCTGCAGTTGCTGATAATGCAGTGGACCGAACTGCACAGCTGGAAATGAAGCAATTAGTTTGCCAAGTAAGCTCGCCACTTGCTTAATTGATGGTTGATACTCTGAAACGAGTTGGCTACAACCCTCAATTATCTGCAGCCTTTTATCCTTGGGTAAAGTCACTATCATGTGTTCTAAATTAATAGTGAACCCCAGGTAATCAATTGTTTTGCTTGGAGACAACATTGATTT
Source organism: Amblyraja radiata (assembly GCF_010909765.2). Lineage (NCBI taxonomy): Eukaryota > Metazoa > Chordata > Chondrichthyes > Rajiformes > Rajidae > Amblyraja > Amblyraja radiata. The sequence continues at coordinate 102,025,332 of NC_045960.1, forward strand.
ATCTGGATGTATAACGAAACCCAGCCTCTCAAATGTGAGCTTGACTTCTGACACAGATGCTTCTGTTGTAGCTCGAGTGTCACCCACAATTAATATATTATCCAAATAAGCCATTATTAAATGGCCCTGAGTCCTTAGCAATGCTAGGACTCGTTTTAACAATTTTGTAAATAGTCTTGGGGCTGAGGTTAAACATTAGGCAATGCTTTGAACTGCCAAAATTGATTCATCCAGTTAAATTTTAAATATCTTCGATCATTACCTTGCACAGCCACAGAGTAATATGCATCTTGCAGATCTATGCTGGCCATATAGCATTCTCTTGAAATTAGCTGCATAGCATTGGCAAATGTCTCCATTTTGAAATGTTTATACTGTACAAAAGGGTTAAGACTTGTTAAATCAAGAATGATACTACAACCACCATCCTTTTTTGCCCTAGGAAAAATGCTAGATACAAATTGGTGGCTTTGGTGAACTGTTTTTTCAATAACCCCTTTCCTACTTAATATTTCAAGTTCCTCTTGAATGTTCATATTCTCTTCTTTTGAGAAAATACGCATTCGTCTTGGAACATGTTGAGTAGGAGGATCCAAATGTGGATAGAATTCAATTCTGAACCCCGTAATACTGCACTGTATAAATGCATCAGATGCTATTTTTCGCCATTCTTTTAGGAAGAATTGTAACCTTCCCCCAATTTGCGAATGTGAAACACTTAATATGTTTCTTCCAGGACCAGACCCACCTACCTTAGGGTTTGCTTGTATCAAATCTTGTCCCTTGCCCCTCGTGGGAAAATTATAACCTCCACGCCCCGGAGCAGTGCGCCAATAGCGCGTATACGGGTACGAACGACTTGTTCCTTCACCACTCCAGCCACCCTTCGATAGGGATATTGACTTCGAACCGATCTGCCAGGCACCGGTGGTTTAATCATTCCCACGGTTTTCGCTTCTTCATTCAGGTCTTTCACCCTTTTGGCTAGATTTTCTCCAAAGAGCAGGTTCGGCAATTGTATATTAGATGGTTTACAGAGCCCTGCAAAGGATGTATGTTAGGTCTTATAGCACTTTTTACGAATACAGTTTATTTCAAAGTGTGCATTAACATTAGTGCCAAAACATCCTGTTGTGACGTTGTCACAAGTTCTTCCTCCAGGTCTCTGACAAAAGCCATAATACTTGACCCAATTAATCTCAATACCCGCTGTAACTTCATTTCTTGTGCGCGTATTGCGGTGCCCAAATAGCCCCATATAACATTATTTACTGCTGGGATTGCTAGCAGTGCGCAATTCTGCGGGGTTTCATATTTTTTGACAGTCTCATCCATAGTTAGTTCTTCCAACTGATGGGAAAGCAAGTAATTTATTGTTAATGCTATTTCTTCTGCCAATGGTTGCCCTTTCAGTCTGGGACCTGAGAATTTTTGGGCCAGACCTGGTATTCTGGGCTCTGTTATTGGGCTTTGGTCCTCATATGATTCGTTATCATTTTCTTGCTGCCCTGGAAATTCCTCCTCATAGTGGGGTTGATCTGGTATTTCCAGCGCTGGCTCTCCCATAGGCCTACGCATAGTAAATCCTTTTTCAGGCATTCTTGCAGGCTCTTCCATAGAGCCACATACTGGCAGCCCTTTATTGGTTGCTGCTAGCACTGGCGCTTCTGTAAACTAATGCCTATATTGTCTTTCTTCAGACATTCCTGGTGCTGGCTCTCCTGTAGGCCAACCCATATATTCTCTTTCATAAGGCATTTCTGGCGCCGGCTCTCCTGTAGGCCAATGTTTCCCAGGGCCTTTCCTGGGTGCTCCCTGTGCTGGCTCTCCTGTTGGCCAACGCTGATTGTACTCCTCCTGGAGTGTGCCTTTGTAAATCATTTTCCCCATGAGGAATTCCAGTTGTGCGACCCGATCCGACATGACTTCTTTCTGAGGTGTGGTAATCTCTGGGTCTGACTCATCCGAGTCTACTGTCCTGTTAGTTTTCTTTTTGGCCTTACACCCTATAGGTGCTGTAACGGTACTTTTAGTAACCGTTTCTGTAAGTTGCTGGCTTTTCTGCCGCTGACTTTTTACTCGGTCGCCCGCTACTCTCAGACCCTCTGTCCTCTTGAGTTTTAGCTGCGGTACGCTTCCCTTTATTTTTACCCCCTTTCTCCATAGCTTTTGGACTTGCCTGCACTCAGCACACAGTCTCCACCGAAGAAAGTTGGTCTGAAGTGAAAGTGAAAGCACTTACCTTCAGATTTTTTCACTCACTGCTTGGGGGGCACTGCTCCTCCCAACACGGTTGCAGCCGCTATGCGTCTGACGATATGACGCGTGTGCACCTGGACGGGGTCTTCTTCACGTAGTCACTCACGTGACTCCGTAAGTAAAATTCATATTCTGCATGTTGAAATTTGAAGTTAATAAATATGATCAGTCTTTTTCATCTTATTCTCTAATGGTTCCTCACAACATTGAAGAGGGCCATTCAGCCCATGTGTCTATGGTTAGCTCTCATTAATCCCATCAACTTCATTCCTGTCCTTATTTCCGTGTAAGTATCACATCCTAGGGATGTGGGTAGAAACCAGAGAACGCAGGGGAAACCCTTGCAGTTACCCGGAGGACGTGCAGACACCATACAGGAAGTAAGGATCATACTGTTCACTGTAGCCATCGTTTTACCTGCATGCCCCTTGTTTAAAAAGGTGTAATGATTTTCACAGAGTATTGGTTTAGAAGTAAAGTGATATGGAACTTTACATGGTAATTTGTGTTTTACTTTTGCAGGGGTTAAAAGGAGATCCCGGATCAAAGGTAAGCAATTTCCTCCAATATTTGCAATAGATTCAGATCGTAAAGAGACAAACTATCAAAAGGTCAATTTTTCCCTATGACATTTTACAAAATTGTTAAAATAGTGAATGGGCAAGTTGGTAGCTATACTATCGCAGCAGGAGGAGGAACACTGGACAAGTAACCATTGCTCTAATGCAAATAAAGCCACTATTCCTTTAACTTTCTGTTTCGTAATAAGGAAGGAATGTGGCTTAAAGGCACATCCAAAAGTCTACATGTAGACATGTGTCTTTTATAAAATAATGCAATATATTTTGAGTACTTTCAATTCAATTCAATATTTATTCCATGTCATTTGAACCTCAGTGAGGCTCAAACGAAACTCTGTTTCTACAGTCATACAAACAAAACAATTCCTACAAGACACACAAACAATTCAATTCACACAAACATCCATCACAGTGAATCTCCTCCTCACTGTGATGGAAGGCAAAGTCTTTTCTCCCAAGACTTTGAACTTGGGTTTGAAATTCAAGTCCTTTAAGCATGGGTGCAAACACAATGTTATTCAAAGCAGATACGTTACTGCCTCACACCCAGCGCACAGTATAAAAGACAGATCCCTATCGTTCGGAAAAAGAGAGAGATCTACAATAATTATAGGCAGCATGGAGTAAATGAGGTGCTTGAGGAGTATAAAGAATGTAAAAAGAATCTTAAGAAATAAATTAGAAAAGCTAAAAGAAGATATGAGGTTGCTTTGGCAAGTAAGGTGAAAGTAAATCCAAAGGGTTTCTACAGCTATATTAATAGCAAAAGGATAACGAGGGATAAAGTTGGTCCATTAGAGAGTCAGAGAAGCTATCTGCAGAGCCTAAAGAGATGGGGGAGATATTGAACAATTTCTTTTCTTCGGTATTCACCAAGGAGAAGGATATTGAATTATGTGAGGTAAGGGAAACAAGTAGAGTAGCTATGGAAACTATGAGGATCAAAGAAGAGGAAGTACTGACACTTTTGAGAAATATAAAAGTGGATAAGTCTCCAGGTCCGGACAGGATATTCCCTAGGACATTGAGGGAAGTTAGTGTAGAAATAGCAGGGGCTATGACAGAAATATTTCAAATGTCATTAGAAACGGGAATAGTGCCGGAGGATTGGCGTACTGCGCATGTTGTTCCATTGTTTAAAAAGGGGTCTAAGAGTAAACCTAGCAATTATAGACCTGTTAGTTTGACGTCAGTGGTGGGCAAATTAATGGAAAGGATACTTAGAGATAATATATATAAGCATCTGGATAAACAGGGTCTGATTAGGAACAGTCAACATGGATTTGTGCCTGGAAGGTCATGTTTGACTAATCTTCTTGAATTTTTTGAAGAGGTTACTCGGGAAATTGATGAGGGTAAAGCAGTGGATGTTGTATATATGGACTTCAGTAAGGCCTTTGACAAGGTTCCTCATGGAAGGTTGGTTAAGAAGGTTCAATGGTTGGGTATTAATGGTGGAGTATCAAGATGGATTCAACAGTGGCTGAATGGGAGTTGCCAGAGAATAATGGTGGATGGTTGTTTGTCAGGTTGGAGGCCAGTGACGAGTGGGGTGCCACAGGGATCTGTGTTGGGTCCACTGTTGTTTGTCATGTACATCAATGATCTGGACGATGGTGTGGTAAATTGGATTAGTAAGTATGCAGATGATACTAAGATAGGTGGGGTTGTGGATAATGAAGTAGATTTTCAAAGTCTACAGAGAGATTTATGCCAGTTGGAAGAGTGGGCTGAAAGATGGCAGATGGAGTTTAATGCTGATAAGTGTGAGGTGCTACATCTTGGCAGGACAAATCAAAATAGGACGTACATGGTAAATGGTAGGGAATTGAAGAATGCAGGTGAACAGAGGGATCTGGGAATAACTGTGCACAGTTCCCTGAAAGTGGAATCTCATGTAGATAGGGTGGTAAAGAAAGCTTTTGGTGTGCTGGCCTTTATAAATCAGAGCATTGAGTATAGAAGTTGGGATGTAATGTTAAAATTGTACAAGGCATTGGTGAGGCCAATTCTGGAGTATGGTGTACAATTTTGGTCGCCTAATTATAGGAAGGATGTCAACAAAATAGAGAGAGTACAGAGGAGGTTTACTAGAATGTTGCCTGGGTTTCAGCAACTAAGTTACAGAGAAAGGTTGAACAAGTTAGGGCTTTATTGTTTGGAGCGCAGAAGGTTAAGGGGGGACTTGATAGAGGTCTTTAAAATGATGAGAGGGATAGACAGAGTTGACGTGGATAAGCTTTTCCCACTGAGAGTAGGGAAGATTCAAACAAGGGGACATGACTTGAGAATTAAGGGACAGAAGTTTAGGGGTAACATGAGGGGGAACTTCTTTACTCAGAGAGTGGTGGCTGTGTGGAATGAGCTTCCAGTGAAGGTGGTGGAGGCAGGTTCGTTTTTATCATTTAAAAATAAATTGGATAGTTATATGGACGGGAAAGGAATGGAGGGTTATGGTCTGAACGCAGGTGTATGGGACTAGGGGAGAATACGTGTTCAGCACGGACTAGAAGGGTCGAGATGGCTTGTTTCCGTGCTGTAATTGTTATATGGTTATCCCATTATATCCTAGAATCCAACCGTAAGTAAGTAGGGTTAACCTGACAGTGACCAGCAAAGATCTTATAGTTCTGCTCCATTGCGTACTACAAGTCAGCCATTGGATTTAACAGGAGTGGACTATCTTGCTCCGCTATAGGATCTTTGGTGATCAGTTGTGGTAAGTGCTGGTATGTCATGTAAAAGTGAATAATAAGTTACCCTCTTTACAGGGAGAGATGGGTTTGCCAGGCCTGGAAGGATCACCAGGAGAAAAGGTAAATCTCACGATATTTATATTCTTTTTCTTTATTTTCTTCACAAGCAAACAATAAAGCTGTTATATTTCTCTGTCGGTTAATATTGTACCAACCTGAAGAATTATTTCCGAATTATTTACTGAATTTATTTTGTAATATATTTCCAGGGTGATACAGGAATGCCTGGGCCACCTGGTCTCCAAGGACCGATTGGTTCACAGGTGAGTGTTTGTGGAGAAATTGAATCATGTTGAAGATTTATATCGGGCAAAACAGTAAATCAATGTATGTAATATCTATTAAGGAGCATTGATGCACTGTTTAATACTATACAGCAAGTTCACCTTTTTACCTCTCATCTTCGCCCATACCATCTCACTGGAAGAAACCAATAATGTCATCTCAGACTACTGTTGTGACATTGTGCTTAATCAATTCTCTTAATCAATTGTATTTAATTAATTATCTTTTTCCACTACCTTTATCTCTCCATTTGCACCTGTATCCTGGCATACTAAGCTGCCAGTCCTATCCACGCTTAGCCAGGTTTTCATAACAGCTACAACATCCCAGTCGCATGTACCTATCCACACCCTGAGTTTATCCGTCTTACCCATCAGGTCTTTCGCATTGAAATAAATGCAATTCAAACCAACAGTCCTTCCTTGCTCCCTGCCATGCTGTTGCCTATCCTGTCCACTGAACATTCTTTCATCACCTTCCATATTGACTTCCAGCCTCTCATGTGCCAAATTCCTGCATTGGATCCTGCCTCCCTCACTCCAAACCCCTGGGTTTAAACTCACCCCAGTAGTCCTAGCAAACCTGCCTGTCAGAAAACATTTTAGTTAATGACCTTGGAAGTCACAGCTCTTTAAATTATACTTTCCTCTAATAATGAATGGTTTGTATTAGAAATAAGAATTATAACTTTTGTTCTTTCTTCTAAAAAGGGAAAACCTGGTTCTCCAGGTCCACCAGGACCACATGGTTTAACAGGCGATCCCGTGAGTTGAATTTTCATGTTCGTTCCAAGGTATATGATCTGCCATTTAGGAAGCAGAATTGGGTACTGACCTTCACTGTGTCTAATGTTGTAGGGAGTTAAAGGCGAGAGAGGACCATTGGGAGAAACTGGCTTTCTTGGACCGAAAGGACCGCCTGGAGCCCTCGTATGTAACTTTCTTAACTTTTATCCGCTGGAGAGTATGAAGAGATGATGAAGAACTAGCATATTTAAAATGTAGATCAGTGACTGGCACTGCAAACAAAATCTGAACTTATGTGGTACAAATATTCTTGCCATGCCTGAATATTGATAGATGTTGGTGCATGCAGGTATGGACCATGATGTTTTCTGAGATGCTAGTGGTGGTCGAGCTCCTTACTTGAAGGGAGGTGTGATTAAAGGAATATTCAAAAAGCTTCTCCATTCATCTTCCTTCTCCTCTCCCCGCAGTCACAGGATTAGTTCCTATAATTATGGAGAAGTCAGCCAGCAATGGTAAAGGAAGAGATGCAGGCTGCCAGACACCATACTCATCAGTATACAGTAGGTCAAGTGGCTCTGTGGGTCTCACTGTGGAAATATGCTACTCTTGTTACTGGTTACCTTACCGGAGTTGAGACCAGAGGTTTAGGGAATAACCCTCATTCCCCAAGGAATTCTGGGGTATATCATGTCGATCACATTGATTTACTCTGCAAGGTCTAGGATTAATTGAGGAAGGACATCCTTGTGATTGAGGCAGTGCAGCGTGGGTTCACTTGATTGATCCCTGGGATGGCGGAACTGTCATATGAGGAAAGATTGAAAAGACTAGGCTTGTATTCACTGGAGTTTAAAAGGATGAGGGGGAATCTTATAGAAACATATAAAATTATAAAAGGACTGGACAAGCTAGATGCAGGAAAAATGTTCCCAATGTTGGGTGAGTCCAGAACCAGGGGCCAAAGGGGAGGTCATTTAAGACTGAGGTGAGAAAAAACTTTTTCACCCAGAGAGTTGTGAATTTATGGAATTCCCTGCCACAGAGGGCAGTGGAGGCCAAATCACTGGATAGATTTAAGAGAGAGTTAGGTAGAGCTCTAGGGGCTAGTGGAGTCGAGGGATATGGGGAGAAGGCAGGCACGGGTTATTGATAGGGGACGATCAGCTATGATCACAATGAATGGCGGTGCTGGCTCAAAGGGCCGAATGGCCTCCTCTTGCACCTATTTTTTATGTTTCTATGTTTCTATGTAACATTGACAAAGTTTGTTCAAAATTCCAAAGAGATATCAATCCCTTAAAATCCAACAACAGGGTATGCAACAACAAGAGCAGTGCATTTCTACAGAAAGACCCACTGAACCACTTGAGATGTACTGAAGATCAGCAGTTGTCCTGAAGTAGGGAGTATGGTGTCTGGACACGTCCTGAGCATGATGGGTACACTCCAGACATCAGCCAGTCAGTCAACCTCCACACTGCGGAGGACACCACATTATCTGCAGAATCCAATACCTGCAGTGACTGCTGCTCCTGATACAAGGAAAATGTGATTAAATCCTCCCTTCATGTGCAGGTGAGGAGGCATCAATACTATTTTCTGCAGTTCCTGGGATGAGCCGACTGCAAAGAAATTAAAGGCCCCTGTGACTGCCGTTACCATTGGCATTGCTGCAAAGGCATGGCTCAGCGGCAGCAGTTTTGCCTGCAGAGGAGGCAGAACTCAATCTCATCTTGGAAGGATTCTTGCCAGCTAGAGCCCTTCTTACTCTCCTCGTGCCTCTTCTAACACCTGCTCTTGGTGCCCTCTCCTCTTCCTCCCAGTTTGCAAGAGTCCACACATCTTGATCTGAAGAAATAATTGTTTTTAAGCAACAAGTGCTTAGGATCTGGATTGTACTGGTTTTGGTTTATTATGGTCATGTGTACCGGGATGCAGTGGGAAAGTTTAATTAGCATCCTATCCCAGCAAATCATACAATGCATGATTACAATCAAACCATACACGAGTACAAAGCGAAATGTGAAGGGAAACAGAGTGAAAAATGTAGTGTTACAGTAACAACGAAAGCACAAAAAAATCAAAAAAGTGCAAGGGCCGCAACGAGTCAGATTGGAAGATCAAGACTAGTGCCAGGGATGGATGTAGATAGTTCAGGAAGAACAATCACAACATTAAAAAAGAAACACGATAAGTAAATAAAATAAAATAAATTGTGTAGGCCCATGATGAGAGGGTGGGAGAATAGCACTCGATTTGCTCTTACATAGATCCAACATGGACTCAATTAGCTGAATCGTCCCCTTCCAGTGTAATGCTTTGTAATCCCACAGAAAGGGATTCCTTAATCTGCAGAAAACCATTGTCAAATACAGATGTCTCACTTTCTGTGAAGTACCTGCTCTGTATAGTTCTCTCAAGTCTACCACTCTCATACTCAGTTGCAAGAGATCAGCTGGCCACTGAGGATCCTGTAAAGAGATTAAGTGAGGATGTCATTCCTGCACCTTTGCCTACTTCATTTGCAGTAGTTAGTTCAATGCTTGGGTTGCCATCTAGTCAAAATGATCAAATCAAGACAAATCACCAGCTGTCAGCTCGTCAAACTTCTGGCATGTTTGTGTGACCCCAAATTGCCAAGTAAAATGTTTCATAATTAAAATGGAAGCAAATTAGCATCAAAAGAAATATACTAAATGGTCCGATTTCATGGCCCGTACCTTTCAGATACTCCCTCTTATGAGGTGCTTGTTTTACTCCTTCCCAAAAGCATTTCTTAGATTTAAGGGGAATCATTGGTGGAGATCTTAGCACTGCTTCAGGGCAAATGGGGTTGTAGCAAATGTGTGACATAAAAATATTACCGGCATGATTCTGATGCTTCATAGATGAGTTTACATCTTATTTTTTACCAGGGCAAAACTGGACAACAAGGATTCCCAGGTGCACAGGTAAGGAAAAAGTACATTTCATGAATTGTGATTTTAATTGTTGCAATTTTGTTATGCTATCTCACCTGCATGCTTTACAATGTTAACTGGCTCCATGAACTGTAATCGTTCTTCAATTTACAATAAAGTGTTTTGGACATTGGGATATTATAGATATTTTCTTTGATTTAATTGTAGGGTTTGCCAGGGAACTCGGGAGACCGTGGACCCAAGGGTGAGCGAGTAAGTTGTTTATTCAAAGGAATATTTCTTGGACCAAGGATCATTTTAGCCAAGACATGCCAACTGATTACTGTGATCTAAAATCCTGTTAGATACAATGAGGATATAGACATCAGGATCATCCCGAACACTTTGTTCCCTGATCCAAGTTGGCATTTCACACATCGTGACCAGCTTTGCAGTGGCCACTTGGAGAGGGACCAATGGGAAATTAGATATTTGTAAATGGAGGAACAAGCCTACTCAGAGGCTAACAAATCTGGATGGAAAATGGTTGTGTGAATCAGGGCAACATTGAGGTGCCAATGTTCCACCTTCAGTTGAATACAGTCATTGCCTAGGCTTGTAAAGAAAAGCCACTTTAGGGACACAGTGGCGCAGCGGTAGAGTTGCTGCCTTACAGTGCTTGCAGCACCAGAGACCAGGGTTCAATCCTGACTATGGGTGCTGTCTGTATGGAGTTTGTATGTTCTCCCCATGACCGCGTGGGTTTTTCTCCGAGATCTTCGGTTTCCTCCCACACTCCAAAGACAGACAGGTGTGTAGGTAAATCGGCTTGGTAAATGTAAACATTGTCCCTAGTGTGTGTAGGATAGTGTTGATATGCGGGGATCACTGGTCGGCACGGACCCTGGGGGCTGAAGGGCCTGTTTCTGCGTTGTATCTCTAAACTAAACTAAACTAAACTAAACAAAATTAGTTAGCTGAAGTCCACATTTTGCGAAGGAGAAATTAAAGAGAAAGTATTGTATTCGTGTTGTATTGTATTGTATTCAAATTTATTGTCATTGTCTCAATTAGAGACAACGAAATAAATTTTCCTTACAGGCAGTATCATAAAAATAAATAAATAATAAATAATAAAACATATTAAAAATAAAATTGAATTAAAAAAATTGAATTAAAAAAAGAAAAGCACAAACACAGAAAGTCCACGACACAACATAACACAGTGGCCCCAAGGTGAGGAAGGCACCATAGTCCAGCCAGCCTCCCCTCCGATCTTCCCAGATGTTCATCCGTGGTCTGGGCCTTCCGAGCACCCGCAGTCGCCGCACTGGGCGGCCCGATGTTCAGGCCCTCACGAACATCCTCCTCCTCAGCTCCTCCAAGTATTGACTGCACTGTTGAATGGCATTTTTCAAATCTTAGACAATGTTTCACATTCTTTACTCACAGCAAGGTAAACAATTTCTAGGTGAGAAAGAGATGCTTTGAAGTGTGATGCATGTTTTTACTACTGTATCGTTTCCTTCATAAATTGTCTTCTCTGCAGATAAGATGCCTCTGAAATAATGTTTTACACAAGCTTAAATTGCTATTCCAAACAGAATAAATAGTTATGTCATGACTTATTTTTGTCATTGTATGTCTTGATTCATTTCATTCCTCTTTTGGATAGGGAGATCCAGGAATTCTGGGTGACCGAGGGCCTCAGGGTGAAAGAGGAAGGATGGGTAACACAGGGGCACCGGGAGAGAAAGGAATAATGGGGCCTTCGGGCCCCGTTGGGCCACGAGGACGAACAGGTGCTCCAGGACCTCCAGGTCATCGTGGCTTCTCTGGCGATTCAGTAAGACAAACTGACTACCTCTCTTGCCACATCAGTTGCAATATCCTAACATCTAAATACCTTCTATATTTGTGCGATATATTACCTACATATTTGATGAGTTCATTGTTGTATGTCACAAATAAAGATATTGGTGAGTGGATGGGACAATTATTCCAACTTTTATAAGAAACATTGATTATTCTCAATTATACTTTCGATCAGAAGTGATCTTTCCATTGCCAAAAAAAAAAATATACCAAACGACTTGCCAGTCACTTTGAGCTATTAAATCAAAGCCACATCTCCCCTCTCAGGTGGATGTAAAATATGCCAATGTAGCTTTCAAAGATGAACGGGAGAATGCTCTGGACACTATTTATCTTCAATTGGTCATTATCATATTGCTGTCTGTGGAACAATCTGTCCACCAGTGACGCAAGTATTTCTGCTTTCAGCAATGCCTACATCTCAAATTTAATCGGTTGCAAAGTGCTTTCAGACAGAAACATAGAAAAAATAGGTGCAGGAGTAGGCCATTCGGCCCTTCGAGCCTGCACCACCATTCAATATGATCATGGCTGATCATCCAACTCAGTATCCTGTACCTGCCTTCTCTCCATACCCCCTGATCCCTTTAGCCACAAGGGCAACATCTAACTCCCTCTTAAATATAGCCAATAACATCCTATAGGGGGCGCCGTCCTGTGTGGTATGGCTGCCCAGCCTGCAGCTGTTCGTTTTTCACTCTTTTTTTTAATTTTTAGTGAGTTTTAGTGTTTTGTTCTGGAGTTCTAGTCTTTTTTATATGGGGGGTGGGGGGGAGGAAGGGGGAAACTACTTTTCAGGGTCCCTACCTGGTCGGAGAGGCAGCTTTTCTCCGGGCTGCACTTTCGACCCGTCCTCGCAGCCTACCAGCGGGCCTGGAGCGGCGTTTCCTGAAGGGACTGCCCAGAACCTCAGCTTCGGCGGCGGCGCAGCGCTGGAACGCTATCGCGGAGCGGGAGATGCCTTGCCCGGGTCGCCGCGCTGGAACTCCGGAATACTGAGACCGCTGATGAAACATCGCGGAGCTGCGGGTCTGCGGAGCGGCCAGCTGCGGGCGGCGGCGCTGACTTTAACATCGGGGGCCTGGGATCTCTCGCTGAGATCGGCAGTGGTGGAGCTCCCGCCGGCGCGGCCTTGTTGGCTTCGGAAGCCGCGGTCTCCGGTAAGGGAAGCGGCCATTCCAGGGTTCCCAAGCCGCTGACAGGATTCTCCCGACGCCGGAGCACCATCACCCAGCGAGAACGGCCTGGAACATCGGGCCTCCGTAAAGGCAACTGTGGAGGCCTCAATAGGCCTGACTATGGGTGGACATGGGATGGGGACTGGACATTGTGCCTTCCCTCATAATGGGAACCATTGTGGGGGGATGTTTTTATGTTTACATTTCTTTATTACTGTTATGTCTGTATTCTTTCTTTATGTGCTGCATTGGCAAGAAGCATTTCACTACACCTAGGTGTATGTGACCAATAAAATAACCTTTGAACATCCCGAGATGATGCATAGATTCTTATTTATTGAGGATGCAACATTCACAGCATGTGGCCTGTAAACCAGACCTGCTGCCTGCAGTTTCTGCTCAACCAGACTTATTGTGAACACAGAGGAGCTGACCCCTTAAAACTAGAAAGTATAGATTAGTGGTGAGAAGTGAGAGGCACAAGTCAGTATTACTCTGCTAATTAATTTCATAATCTGCATTTGTGTCTACTTCCACTAGGTGTCAGCATTGCACATCTTCTTAGTTTGGTGGCTGGAGCACATTGACTGCTTTATTAAGCCAATTCATTATCTGTAGAATTCCACCAAGAGTGCTAAAGAGCTGAACTTTGCAAACCAAGTTTCCCTGCTTTAGAATTTGGCTAAATATTTTAATAGAGTGATCAAAGTTTTGGACAATGGCTAATTAGAAAAAAATCAGCATTGTATTATTTTCAATTGGTGTAAAAGAACTGGTGAGAAAAAAGGGACACCATCAATTTTTCATTATCAATAGTAGCCTTATGGCTCCCAGTATTATAAGTATTGTTTTTGCATTCAGTTCAAAAGTTCATTTCAGATATATATTCATGTTGCTTTAGAATGAAATGTTGACCTCATTCAGGACGTATTTTAAGATAGCAAGTGAAAGATCTTCTCTAGATGCAGTGAGGATTTCATGATATGTTCTGGTTTAAATTCTGTGATAGCAAATGCCAGGTAATATGAATTGTGTTGGATGCTATTCAATGCTATTGGGTTTGACCCTCATGATTAGGACCTCCAGAAACGAGTTTCACAAACGGTTGCTCTGTAAATGGGATAAGTATGGAACCCCCAAAGTTATGATTTAGAAACATAGAAACATAGAAATTAGGTGCAGGAGTAGGCCATTCGGCCCTTCGAGCCTGCACCGCCATTCAATATGATCATGGCTGATCATCCAACTCAGTATCCCGTACCTGCCTTCTCTCCATACCCTCTGATCCCCTTAGCCACAAGGGCCACATCTAACTCCCTCTTAAATATAGTCAATGAACTGGCCTCGACTACCCTCTGTGGCAGGGAGTTCCAGAGATTCACTACTCTCTGTGTGAAAAAAGTTCTTCTCATCTCGGTTTTAAAGGATTTCCCCCTTATCCTTAAGCTGTGACCCCTTGTCCTGGACTTCCCCAACATCGGGAGCAATTTTCCTGCATCTAGCCTGTCCAACCCCTTAAGAATTTTGTAAGTTTCTATAAGATCCCCTCTCAATCTCCTAAATTCTAGAGAGTATAAACCAAGTCTATCCAGTCTTTCTTCATAAGACAGTCCTGACATCCCAGGAATCAGTCTGGTGAACCTTCTCTGCACTCCCTCTATGGCAATAATGTCCTTCCTCAGATTTGGAGACCAAAACTGTACGCAATACTCCAGGTGTGGTCTCACCAAGACCCTGTACAACTGCAGTAGAACCTCCCTGCTCCTATACTCAAATCCTTTTGCTGTGAAAGCTAACATACCATTCGCTTTCTTCACTGCCTGCTGCACCTGCATGCCTACTTTCAATGACTGGTGTACCATGACACCCAGGTCTCGCTGCATCTCCCCTTTTCCTAGTCGGCCACCATTTAGATAATATTCTGCTTTCCTGTTTTTGCCACCAAAATGGATAACGTCACATTTATCCACATTATACTGCATCTGCCAAACATTTGCCCACTCACCCAGCCTATCCAAGTCACCTTGCAGTCTCCTAGCATCCTCCTCACAGCTAACACTGCCCCCCAGCTTAGTGTCATCCGCAAACTTGGAGATATTGCCTTCAATTCCCTCATCCAGATCATTAATATATATTGTAAATAGCTGGGGTCCCAGCACTGAGCCTTGCGGTACCCCACTAGTCACTGCCTGCCATTGTGAAAAGGACCCGTTTACTCCTACTCTTTGCTTCCTGTTTGCCAGCCAGTTCTCTATCCACATCAATACTGAACCCCCAATGCCGTGTGCTTTAAGTTTGTAAACTAATCTCTTATGTGGGACCTTGTCGAAAGCCTTCTGGAAGTCCAGATACACCACATCCACTGGTTCTCCCCTATCCACGCTACTAGTTACATCCTCGAAAAATTCTATAAGATTCGTCAGACATGGTTTACCTTTTGTAAATCCATGCTGACTTTGCCCAATGATTTCACCACTTTCCAAATGTGCTGCTATCCCATCTTTAATAACTGACTCTAGCAGTTTCCCCACTACCGATGTTAGACTAATTGGTCTGTAATTCCCCGTTTTCTCTCTCCCTCCCTTCTTAAAAAGTGGGGTTACGTTTGCTACCCGCCAATCCTCAGGAACTACTCCAGAATCTAAAGAGTTTTGAAAGATTATTACTAATGCATCCACTATTTCTGGAGCTACTTCCTTAAGTACTCTGGGATGCAGCCTATCTGGCCCTGGGGATTTATCGGCCTTTAATCCATTTAATTTACCCAACACCACTTCCCGGCTAACCTGGATTTCACTCAATTCCTCCAACTCCTTTGACCCGCGGTCCCCTGCTATTTCCGGCAGATTATTTATGTCTTCCTTAGTGAAGACGGAACCAAAGTAGTTATTCAATTGGTCCGCCATATCCTTGTTCCCCATGATCAACTCACCCGTTTCTGACTGCAAGGGACCTACATTTGTTTTAACTAATCTCTTTCTTTTCACATATCTATAAAAACTTTTGCAGTCAGTTTTTATGTTCCCTGCCAGTTTTCTTTCATAATCTATTTTTCCTTTCCTAATTAAGCCCTTTGTCCTCCTCTGCTGGTCTCTGAATTTCTCCCAGTCCTCCGGTATGCTGCTTTTTCTGGCTAATTTGTACGCATCATCCTTAGCTTTGATACTATCCCTGATTTCCCTTGTTATCCACGGATGCACTACCTTCCCTGATTTATTCTTTTGCCAAACTGGGATGAACAATTTTTGTAGTTCATCCATGCAGTCTTTAAATGTCTTCCATTGCATATCCACCGTCAACCCTTTTAGAATTAATTGCCAGTCAATCTTGGCCAATTCACGTCTCATACCCTCAAAGTTACCTTTCTTTAAGTTCAGAACCATTGTTTCTGAATTAACAATGTCACTCTCCATCCTAATGAAGAACTCAACCATATTATGGTCACTCTTGCCCAAGGGGGCACGTACAACAAGACTGCTAACTAACCCTTCCTCATTACTCAATACCCAGTCTAAAATAGCCTGCTCTCTCGTTGGTTCCTCTACATGTTGATTTAGATAACTATCCCGCATACATTCCAAAAAATCCTCTTCCTCAGCACCCCTGCCAATTTGATTCACCCAATCTATATGTAGATTGAAGTCACCCATTATAACGGTTTTGCCTTTGTCGCACGCATTTCTAATTTCCTTTTTGATACCATCTCCAACTGCACTACTACTGTTAGGTGGCCTGTACACAACACCCACCAGCGTTTTCTGCCCCTTAGTGTTTCGCAGCTCTACCCATACCGATTCCACATCCTGCAAACTAATGTCCTTCCTTTCCATTGCGTTAATCTCCTCTCTAATCAGCAACGCTACCCCACCTCCTTTTCCTTTCTCTCTATCCCTCCTGAATATTGAATATCCCTGGATGTTCAGCTCCCAGCCTTGGTCACCCTGGAGCCATGTCTCCGTGATCCCAACTATATCATAGTCATTAATAGCTATCTGCACATTCAACTCATCCACCTTATTACGAATGCTCCTTGCATTGAGACACAAAGCCTTCAGGCTTGTTTTTACAACACTCTTACCCCTTATACAATTTTGTTGAAAAGTGGCCCTTTTTGATTTTTGCCCTGGATTTTCCGGCCTGCCACTTTTACTTTTCACCTTGCTACCTATTGCTTCTACCCTCATTTTACACCCCTCTGTCTCTACGCTCACACATTTAAGAAACCCTTTCCCTTTAACTCCATCCTCCACTAGCCCATTCGACACCCCACCCCCCTTATTCAGTTTAAAACCACCCGTGTAGCAGTGGCAAACCTGCCTGCCAGAATGCTGGTCCCACACCTGTTAAGATGCAATCCGTCCCTTTTGTACAGATCCCCCTTACCCCAAAACAGATCCCAGTGATCTAAGAATCTAAATCCCTGCCCCGTGCACCAGTTCCTCAGCCACACGTTCAGGTCCCGTATCTCCCTGTTCCTGCTCTCGCCAGCACGAGGAACTGGAAGCAAACCGGAGATAACAACCCTGGAGGTCCTGCTTTTCAGCATTTTTCCGAGCTCTCTAAAGTCTCGCTGCAGAATATTCATCCCCTTCTTTCCGACATCGTTTGTGCCGACATGCACTACCACTTCCGGATGTTCACCTTCGCCCTTGAGGATTTTCTGCACTCTGTCCGTGACATCCTGGATCCTGGCACCAGGAAGGCAGCACACCATCCTCGCATCCCGTCTGTTGCCGCAGTAACCCCTGTCCGTACCTCTCACAATGGAGTCTCCTACTACAATGGCGTTGCCTGCCTTAGCCCTTTTTGGTTTTGGCTCAACAGCCCTATTCGCATCACAACCCAGTCCGCCGCCCAGTGTAAACACCTCTTCTGTCCCGACAGCTTCTAAGTGGGTGAACCTGTTCACAAGAGGTACAACACCCGGGGACATTGGCATTCCATGCTTCCCTCCCGTTCTCACTGTCTCCCACCTTCTCTCTTCCAGTACCTTAGGTGTAACAATCGTACTGTAGGACTTGTCGAGGAACGACTCCGTTTCTCGGACGAACCGGAGGTCATCTACTTGCTTCTCCAGTTCCCCAACACGGCCCTTCAGGAGCTATTTTTATAACCTGGTCCTGGTTCAAGTTCCACTCTGGAGAGTTGTGCGTGGTTAACATTTCTAACACTGCACTGATTACAGTGGTGTTGGAGGTGCCATCTTTTCTTAATTGAATGTAAACGATTCCATGGCAGTAAAGTAAATTATTGAAGTTATTCTCAAACTTCAAAACAATATTTATCCTTCAATGACCATCAATAAATTGGTGTGTATGGCATCTTGCTGAGCTCAAATTGGCCTATTACACAAGTGACTTCAGAATAGGCAATAATGCTAGATGTATAAAATAATCTTTCATAAATGCAAATATTTTGTTGTGGAAATTTCTATACGGTTGGTGCAACTGTAACAATAGGGCCTTTAAATGTGCTTAAATACATCAGTCAATAAAAGGAACCCAAATTTAACCAAGGTACAAAAACTTGGACTATTAACACCACAATCCAGGCAATTCCAGTGCACCAACAAAGTCTGAATAAGGCTCCCAACCCAAAACTAAAATATCCATGTTTTCCAGAGATACTACCTTAATCGCTGAGTTATTTCGGCACTTCATGTCCTTTTCAGAAACCACAGAGTAGCCTCCTGAAGAAGGCCACGATAAAGCCAATCTATCGGCCCAGGCGGTTTCCCTCTTTGCTCCATGGTAGAATTCTGAAGTTTTTCACTTATCCACATTAAACTGTAATCAGCGCATCATTTAGTCTTAGATAGAAGGAATTAGGCTGTGGGCCGAGGAACTTTTTCGTTCAAGTTTGTGACCCAACTCACGGAACTACCTGAATTTTGTACATATTGTGTAAAATTATTATATAAATCATGCCTGAAACTCATCAAGATCAAAACCCGCGCCTTTTTTTATGGTCGCTAGGCAGCGAGGACCCTGGGATCATGGCTGCCTTCTCATTACATCAATAGCAATAGCAAGGTTTCCAAGGAATAAAGGTAATGCTAACCTTGCTGATAATTTTGTTTTTCAATTGATTTATCTTTATAAAGTTATGATGTGAACTGTTAAATAAAAATGATAAATAACAAATGTAGGATCAGGGTCAGGGTCAGTCGATCGGTCTGTCAGTCGGTCAGTCTGTCTGTCGGTCGTGCTTGTCGGTAGTCCGAAGGATGATTTGGAGGATCGGTCGGGCTGTCGGTTGGCTGAAGGATGCTGTGGAGGATCTGTCGGGCCGCCCGTGGATGGTGAGAGTGGTTGGTCCGCCGGTGGGTGTTGCGACTGGTCGGACGGCCGGTGGGTGCTGCGAGGGGTCAGTCAGACTGTCGGACGGCCGGTGTTGCAGAGAGCGAGCGGGCGGTCTGATGGAGCCGGCGTTATAGTGGTGCTGAAGGCATCCCGGGTGGCGTGCAGGGCAGTGCTGCTCCCCACCATCATCACCAAGATGATCGAGAAGGGCATGTTGGCCGAGGTGGACGCACTGAGTGGCCACACTTACGGAGCCCGCAGCCTGACCCAAAGCGGCTCCAGCTCCTGCCATGGGCAGCTCTGGAAGGGGGGAGAGTTAAGGTTAGGCATTTTCCTGTCAGTGGAAGATGCCTTAGCCTTCCCCCACCCTGGCACTGTCCCAGTCCCACTATGGCCGTGACCCCCACTCTGCACACTGGCAATCAGTGGCGTTCAGTAAACAGGGGAACCCACAGGAACTGCCCTCACCTATTAATTAGGCTGGTTCAGGAGCCGGACCTCTGCGGCAGTCTCATTCAAAATACACACAATTATATTAATTATATTATTTTTATATAATATATTTATACATAATTATATATGATTACAGTCATATTCACATCATTTATTTATATATATATGTATGTGTGTGTATATACATATATATACATATATATATACAAATATATATATGGGTCACGAAAGTTGATTTCTAGACTCATTTTTGATGCTGGGCCCGCAGCCTAAATGGGTGACGATGCTGCCGGTCCTGCTGAGTTACTCCAGCATTTTGTGGCTATCTTCGATTTAAACCAGCTTCTGCAGTTCTTTCCTACACATTTAGTCTTAGACATCATTCTCCTTAATTAGTTTGCTAATTATTTTGTAGTCATTCAATCTCACTGTCTTGCGTTGTATTTCTAAACTAAACTAAACTAAATTAGGTAGCTGAAGTCCACATTTTGCGAAGGAGAAATTAAAGAGGAAGTATTGACTGCACTGTTGAATGGCATATTTCAAATCTTAGACAATGTTTCCCATTCTTTACTCACAGCAAGGTAAACAATTTCTAGGTGAGATACTTTGAAGTTTGATGCATGTTTTTAATACTGTATAAAATTATGTTGTTGTCATTCAATATCGCTGTCTCCATTGTACTTTACTGTCATTCTGCTGATTCCATAAAATCTCTGATTACTTCACTAGGACATCAAAATTCCATTTGAAGAAATATCAAAATTTATAAGACAAGAGATTCACAGAATTTTTGAAGGTAAGGAAGTTGAAGATTGAAATTGAAAAGCAAGAAACTACAGCTAGAAGCTGTGTTAGCTTGCATGACCTTCTAATAGAACTAAGCAAAGTCACAAAAGAAGCATGTTTTAAGTTGCAGAAAATTTGGGGTATGGGGTGGTGTTCAGAGAGGTCAAAGAGAAGTCTATAAGAAGTCTCAACCCAAAACGTCACCTATTCCTTCTCGTCATAGATGCTGCTTGTCCCGCTGAGTTACTCCAGCTTTTTGTGTCTATCTTCGGTCAAAGAGAATGTTGGTAATAAGATAGAGATCATGTGTTTCTGATGTAAATGGGAGAGGAGAGGGGGGGTGGGGGTGACTGACTCCTTGATTGGACCCAAAAGGTCTACAGCAGAGCCAATCTCAATGGTGACCAGCGTGAAACATACTAAATCTTGAAATATACTTCAATGGTTGTCAGTGTCCCCTGCAAGGCGCCATCCAATTCTGAAGCTATGGTTATGCTCTGCCTGCTCAGAGGAGCAGGCTATGTCATTTGCACGCCAACATTAGAGTCCATATAACATTTAATGTTTCCTGAGCTCTTTCACGGTAGGAGATCAACAAGTGCCCAGAGGAGATCCCGCATTCTGGGAACTAGTCGCGGCCTCAGTATGATCACCACAAATTTTTCAACACATTGAAAATTGGTCGCCATGGAGAAAATCAATAATCCTGTAGTCGTAGGTGCAGGTGTAGTGGGGTCACCATGTAGTTATGGGTAGTCTTAGGTAGTCTTAGTTAATCTCCTTTGCTGATCGGTCATTTTCATTGGCTCATTGGGGGGAAAAACGTAAGCAGGAGTTTTCAGAACCAAGGATAACACCGGTAATGTTAAATGCCCGCCGAACTTCACAGCTGCGTATCTCTGGCTTATTAAAAGTTGTCTGGCTTCTTAAAAGTTGTCCCCACTCCTTCCCTCCCCTTCTAACCCCTCCCCCCCCCCCCCCCCCCGTTTAAAGGACTTACCATACACTGTGCTAGCCTTCTTAATTACGGCACCAACCTTCCTGTTCATCGCGGTGTGTGTCTGTATCACCTTGGCTTTGCACGGTGTGAATTTCAGACAGCGCTTCCCCCCCGCTTGCCCTGACCCCGTCTTTGCGATTCTTCATCAGCTGTCTCTCAAGAATTTGTTTATATTGTCAAAATCTGACCTCAACCTAGCCAAAGTCGGAGGACGAACGATAGTAGTCTTGGCCAGAAATAGTTCGTAAAAATGTAGTAACAAAAAACTGCAAATGCTGATTCACAACAAAATACACAAAGGGCTGGAGTAACTCAGCGGGTCAGGCAGCATCACTGGAGAGCGTGGATAGGTGACTTTTTTGGTCGGGACCCTTCATCAGATTGTTTGTAGGGCAGAGATAGGAAGCTGGATGAGAAGAGGGGCAGGACAAAGCCTGGCAGTAGTAGGTGGATGCATGTGAGGGGAGGGGGGGGGGGGGGGGGTGATAGGCAGATGGTTGAACAAAGGCCAGAGATGAAAGACGGGAGATATAAGACAAAAGGGTTGAAGAGTTGCAAATTGTGGAGCTAGAGAAAGGAATGTAGAGAGAGGGAGAGGGAAGAAATAATCTAGGTGGGGCACAGGGGAGATGGGGGAGGGGGGAAGAAGGGGGTGAGGGGGATTTAAGTTACCTAAAATTAGAGAATTCAGTCTTCATACTGTTGGATTGTAAAATACCCAAGCGACATATGAGATGCGGTTCCTCCAGTTTGTATGTGGCCTCACTCTGGCTGTGGAGGAGGCTCTAGGGAGCAGTGCAACTAGGGAGAAGGTAGGATCACTCAAGGATAAAGGAGGGAATTTATACAAAGAGGATGTATGAAGGTACCAAATGGGTAACTGTGTTCACCAAGGAGAAGGAGGATGGTGAGATGAGTGTAGTGATTACAAAGATGCTACGCCATTTTGAGATCAAGAAGGAGATGGTGTTAGATCTCTTGAAAAGCATTAAGGTGGATAAATCCCCAGGGCTGATGGGATCTAACCCAGGTTATTGAGAGAGGCAAGAGAGAAGATTGCAGGGACTTTAGACATACAGCATGAAAACAGGCCCTTCAGCCCACTGGGTCTACACTGACCAGCGGTAACCTCGTACACTAGCACTATCCTATACACCAGGGACAAATAACCTACAAACTTGTATGACCTTGGAGTGTGGGAAGAAACCGGTAAACCCAGAGAAAATTAATGTGGTCATAAGGAGAACATACAAACTCTGTACAGAGAGCACCAATAGCCAGGATTGAACCAGGATCTCTGGCACTGTAATGGGCCTGTCTCACTTAGGCGACATTTTCGGCGACTGCAGGGGACTATGCAATCGCCACATGTTCGCGAGTGGTTGCCAGGGAGCCGCCTTCATGGTCGTGAGGAGTTCCCACATTATGGTCGCCATGAATTTTTCAACATGTTGAAAAATTAGCGGCGACTGGAATGAAGCCGCCATGGAGAGTAGCGAAAATTCTCGAGCCGTAAGTGGGTCAGCAGGAGGTCCTAATGGGTTGCCAGGAGGTCGAAGGTTCTCGTAGGTTGGAGCCGGTGCTGACCGGTGAATTTCATTGGCTCATTGGGCAAAAAAAAAGGTAAGCAGTAGTTTTCAGAACCAAGGATAACCGACCGGTAATGTTAAATGTCCGCCGAGCTTCACAGCCGTGTATCTCTGACTGCTTAAAAGTTGTCTCCACTCCTTCTCCCCCCTTCTCTCCCTCTCCTCCCCTCTTTTAAAGAACTTACTGTACACTGTGCTTTAGCCGTCTTTTTACAGCGCCAACCTTCCCGTTCAACAAGGTGTGTGTCTGTTTCACCTTGGCTTTGCACTGTGTGAATTTTTTAAACAGGGCAAGCGGGGGGTGCGCTATCTAAATAATTCACACAGGCTGGTGAAGGAAGCGATGTGTTTGTGTGTGTGTGTTCCACTCGCCGTTCCAGTTGCCGGTTTTTCAGGCGACTGCCGGCCACTTGATAGTCGCTGGCAGTCTGCTGAGAAATCGCCAAGTGGGAGAGGCCCATTAGTCACCACAGGCAGCATCTCTGGAGAGAAGGAACGGGTGACGCTTTGTGTCAAGACCATTCTTCAGACTGAGAGTCGGGGAAAAGGGAAACGAGAAATATAGATGGTGATGTAGATAGATATAGAACAAATGAATGAAAGATATGCAAAGATACACTCTTATACATCGGCGAGACCAAACATAGACTGGGCGATCTTTTCGCTGAACACCTTCGCTCTGTCCGCCTGGACCTACCTGATCTCCTGGTGGCCAAACATTTTAATTCCCCTTCCATTCCCACACTGACCTTTCTGTCCTCGGTCTCCTCCATTGTCAGAGTGAGGCTAAACGCAAATTAGAGCAACAGCATCTCATATTTCGCTTGGGCAGCTTACAACTCAGTGGTATGATTTTGATTTCTCTATAACTTCAAGTAACCCCTGCATTCCCTCTCTCTCTCCATCCCTCCCCCACTCATGTCGCACCAGCTTCTCATTATCACCTAGCAAACAGTTAACAATGGCCTGTTTCCTTTATCCTTTTTTTGCATATCTTTCATTAATTTATTCTATATCTCTCTACATCACTGTCTATATCTCTGGTTTCTTTGTCCCCTGACTCTCAGTCTGAAGAATGGTCTTGACCCGAAACGTCACCCATTCCTTCTCTCCAGAGATGCTGCCTGTCCCACTAAGTTACTCCGGTATCTATCTTCGGTTTAAACCAGCATTTGCAGTTCCTTCCTACGCTGTAAGACAACAATTCTACCACTGCGCCAATGGGCCACCCAAACATATTTGTCACCTCTCTAGCCACAGGTGAGTTCCTTGAGGACTGGAGAGTAATCCATGCAGTTCCTTGCAATACTCCAGGTGTGGTCTCACCAGGGTCTTGGTGAGACCACACCTGGAGTATTGCGTACAGTTTTGGTCTCCAAATCTGAGGAAGGACATTATTGCCATAGAGGGAGTGCGGAGAAGGTTCACCAGACTGATTCCTGGGATGTCAGGACTGTCTTATGAAGAAAGACTGGATAGACTTGGTTTATACTCTCTAGAATTTAGGAGATTGAGAGGGGATATTATAGAAACTTACAAAATTCTTAAGGGGTTGGACAGGCTAGATGCAGGAAGATTGCTCCCGATGTTGGGGAAGTCCAGGACAAGGGGTCACAGCTTAAGGATAAGGGGGAAATCCTTTAAAACCGAGATGAGAATAACTTTTTTCACACAGAGAGTGGTGAATCTCTGGAACTCTCTGCCACAGAGGGTAGTCGAGGCCAGTTCATTGGCTATATTTAAGAGGGAGTTAGATGTGGCCCTTGTGGCTAAGGGGATCAGAGGGTATGGAGAGAAGGCAGGTACGGGATACTGAGTTGGATGATCAGCCATGATCATATTGAATGGCGGTGCAGGCTCGAAGGGCCGAATGGCCTACTCCTGCAGCTAATTTCTATGTTTCTATGTTTGTATAAGAAGGGAAGTAGAAATAATCCAGGATATTGCAGACTGTTGATCCTTACAATGGTGGTAGCGAAGCTATTAGGCAAGATTCTTTGGGAAAGAATTTACTCGCATTTAGAAGGGAATGTATTAATTAGTGATAGCATTTCCTACAGCAGATCATGTCTTGCTAACTTGATTGAGTTTTTATAGGAAATGACAAAAGTCTTCAATAAGGGCAGTAGATATTGTCTATATGGATTTTAGTGAGGCATTTGAAAAAGTTCCTCAGGGCAGGCTGATCCAGAAGATTAAGATGCATGGAATTCATGGTAACATGGTATTTCCTATTCACGCCACTCTTGCTATTTGCTGCGCAGCAGTGGGATTTTCTGTTTCACTCTCCTAGGTGTTATTGTAAGATTATTTATTCCTTGTTGGGACATGGTGGACAAGAGTGGGTTGCTGTTCAGTGCACTGCCCCACAAGGCTGGAATTAAGGTGCCTCTACCTTATAGATTTCATAAAGCAACATTGCGAGATACTTTCATCACTAATTATGTTTGTGATTAAGTGAGAAAACTAAAACAATAGGGAGAAGTTTTTCTCAAATTTGCTGTTCCCTTTTGGTGAATTTATTTTAGGGAATTTGAAGGGCTTTGAATCTAACTAGAGAGAATGATTCTTATTGATAGGAAACCATTTATCAACGTTGCTGCTCCTCCAGCGTTCTGCTGATCTTTATTTACAGTACTCTTTTACATGGTTAGAGTTTTTTTATTTCCTTGATGCTATAATTCTAATTGGGTTTTTTATATGGCATAAAACAATGCATTGCAACATCAGTTTCTTCCACACTAAATGTTGATCCATTTTTCAGGACAGTGGTGTTCAATATTATCTTTGCATGTTAAACTAATCAGATTGCTGATGCTTTGAAAAATGCATATTAAATGAAGTCTGAAAGGAGTTATCTAATCAAAGGGTTTGGATGGTTTACAAAGAACAGTGAATCCCCAGAGAGATTATGAGGCAGTAATCTAATCAAGGAATTTCAGTAGTTTATAATGGATTTATAACTCAAAATGATTCAAAGATGTTAATCCATTTTAGCTTTAATAAACTGCATTAACAGATCCTGCAATTGTTTTTCCCTGAAGGATGATGGAAAATCAAAAATAATGTAAATACTGCAACTTTATTGAGGAAAATAAAACACGATTCACTTCAGTAAAAGGCAGTTTCCAATAACCATCATGTTAGTCAAACTTTCAACCACCCTTCAATCTCTCACAGTGGCTTGATTGCCATTTCTAAGTGTACTTTTCCATTTTGGCTCATAGATTGGCCTTCCTTCGTAGATTATCCTGAAATGTTCTACATGCTTCACTCAAGAGGTAATGGGAATCTCAGAACCTCTCTTTAAGTGAGGCTGACAACTTTTGACAGAAAAGGATACAAAAAAAGGAAGATTGGATATATTTAAACAGTTTGAACACAATTTAAAAGACCAGGCGAGGATCAAACTTTGCAGATAAGTGGCAGTTTTGATTCAGTGGGGAATAATAGTTTTCTGTTCTCTTCTGTCTTTCCAGAAAAATTTGCGCACTACGAACTGAAGTTCCCTGCTGCAATGTTGGCTGCTCAAGTCAAATCAGGCCTTCAAGGGCCACCAGGAAATGATGGACTACTAGGACCTCAAGGAGAGACTGGACCAGATGGACCTAGAGGCAAGATTCATCTAAATCTAATAATAAGCATGAGATCATTGACACATTCATCTCATTCCTATTCTGAATGAGAACAACATTTATTATAGCAACAAAAAATACTTTTGGCATGCACAAGCTTCCATTGCAGACCATTTGAAATTGATTTCACAATCTGGCCAGCTTATTGCAGAGGGCACAGGGGTCTCAATGAAAGGGATGAGAACAGGTAGGAAGAATTTTACAGGAAATAATTAATAACTAATCAATTAAATTGCAGGAACAGTTTCATCACTCAACCTGTTCCATTTAGTCAGGTCTCATTATGCATACAATGTATAACCAACAAAAGGCAAAGTCTGATTTCAAAGCGGCACAGGAAACTCATGAGGAATGCTATGAAGGTCTTAGGATTGTAGTGAACAAATGGATTGTGGAGAGTTCGTGGTTTTATATGGAGCATATGATGCAGTCATTTAAATACGAGAAAATTACATTTTCATATTATTCTAGATATAACCGAAGGGACTATATTGTCATACACATTTTATTCATGATTTCAAATTCATTATTTCAAAAGTACAAATCAACAATGAAAATAATCAAAGACACAGATGAGTGGATAATGATGGAGGACCACTTTTATGCCATGAAACATCAGTTTGTTGCGATAAATATTAGCAAGAAAATGCTAACAAAAGAGTTAATAGATAAAGGAGTTGATAAGTCACTTGAGACACCATATCACTCACCCGGGCTGTAGAGGGGCTTAGAGAGTTGTATGGGTGATGGAAATGAGATAGGAACACCCTGCAGGTTTGATAGAGACAAACCTGGTCCACTGGAGTCAAATGAGAAACAACAAGGAAGTCTATTATTTGCAAGAATGGATATTTCAGCGGGCTACTATAAGAATCTTATGATAAGAATAGTACATGTGAGGCAGGGGTGAGGAGGAATTGAAAGTGAGACGGCCAATCTAGAAACTAAACTGGTCAGACATAAATTCAACACAATACCCAATTGAAACCAAAGCACCTTTTCTGCACTTGAAGAAAGCAAGAAGTGATGGCCCAGGGGCTTCAATGGATCCAACCTCTGGAAGATAAACTCAATTGTGAAACGTGTGAAATCTAGACAGGAGTAAAGAAAGTATGGTTGTTCCAAATTTGATATTATCCCGAAAAACAGCAGCATCTTCTTTCTGGATACTGCTGTTCAACGCAAAAAGAATGGAGAGTTAAAGCTCAAAGTCCAAATGGTAATAATAGCATTGGTATTGCAGAGCAATTTAGTGATTGGAGTTAATTGAAGGCAACACTATAAAGGTGTTGGTCGTCCTATTTGTATTTTGATTTCCAATTATCAATGAAATTTGTACATTACGAAAACTATGGTTATTGCTGATCTGAACCTTCATCTTCTCTTACCTCCCAAGCATCAAATAATAGTGCAAAAATATAACCCATCCACAGCAACTTTGAAAATAGATAAAGCAATTTCTCTGCATAATTCTAGTTCCCTTCTTCACAAGTTTTTAAATTAAACTTTGCATTGATGTTAGCTTTCTGTCTGCTCCTCTGCGCATGAAAAAACATTTTTATTTCAATTTCAGGAAAGAAAGGCAAAATGAAAAAGAAGAACGATGAGGCGTGTCCTTGACACTCTTTATATATTATGTCAGGGAACTGCTATAGTACAAAGTCGACCTTCCAATTCAATACTCCTGGAAATACAATTGTGCTCCTCTACCTGGACAACCCAAGACAGAAGAGCAGTATTCAAGACTCTTGATAACTGGCTGCATGATTTATTGATGTCTCAATTACAATTCTACCTCTTGGGATTTGTTTATCCCATATATTAAAAGAACCTGCTTTCCCCCTGGTGGGGAATCTCCATGCCACATATTTGGCATGCACACTACCTGATTGTTACACCAGAATATACCTCAAGAAGAGACTCTAAGAATTATTGCTAATGCTCTGGATATCTCAAGATAGTCAGTTTTACATAACGTCAGAAACTTTGCTGTATATTTTTGGATTTTTTTCTGTAGTAAATGGCATGAATTTTTCAACATTGGCTCTTTGTCCGTTTCTTATGGAGTCATTCAGCTCACATGTCTCCACAACCAACGATAGCTTCAAAATCAGGCAGGAGTTAACAATCCACTAGCATGACTGGATGATCAACTTTCCCATACATTCCCATGCAAAACCTTGTCTTGTTGACTTAAAGGTATTGTTTTACAAGATTTACAGAGCTAACTTCTCCCATGCATAAAAGTCGAAAACTATTTCATTCAACGGATCAACCTGGAATGCATGCATGAAATTATTATAATTGGACAATATTTCACAAGTACTCTGCATAAAATCTGCTCAGTTCTCTTATGCAGCAAGGAGATTACCCTTCTGCTCACCATGCTCTTGCCAGCCATCATACCATCCATATGCTACTTGTAAACCACTTTGATGGCATTTAAACAGCAAGCCATTCCGTTTTCTCATAAAGAAAAGTAGGAAAGTGTACAAGGTAACATGGAAGCATGACCTGCCTTGTATTCTAACCCACTGTAGCTTGGCAGTGAGTCATCACAGAAGGGCAAAGATATCAAGAGGGCTTAAATATCAAAAACTTAATAAAAAATAAGTTATAGCCAGGAGTGAAGGAAACAGCCCAGAATTCCACACAGTGAGGATATCAGAATGGGTTATTTATAAAAGAGATCCAAATCAGCAATGGTCATTTTAATTGCAGTAAAGGTTGAGTGAGAGCAGGGATTCTCAGACTGAGGAAAGGATAACCCATTAAGTGATAATTATATTGCTACACCGCAGACAATGGCTCCAGAAATGAGCCGGAACTCATCTTAAAACAATCTGATTGAATTCAGATTTCTTCAACTTTGCTTCTTTGCCAGTTACTTATGGAGTCATTCAACTCTCATTTCTCTGCAAACAAGAGTTGCTTCGAGATCAGGCAGGAATGAACAGTTCTCATCATCATCCGATGATTAACTTATCCATATATTCTTGTCCTAAATGTTTGACGGAGAATAGATTCACACAGCTAACTTTTCCGCTTCAGAAATTAGGGGTTATTGAGGACAACTAGTTTAGGAGGAAAAAAACTAGCCCGGGCATTTCCAGCAGTCACCCAGTAGTGTCTGTATTTGATTACTGGAACACCAACAAGAACTTGTCTTCTTCCATGGTATCCTAATGGAAATTCAGTCTACCATGCTAGCATGCTGCCACAAGCCTGCAATAGATTCATAAACAGCTATGATTTAATAGATCAATGCACGGGTGTTTACTGAACTCAAGCCGATCAACATTTGAATACGTATGAAGGGGAATACGTATGAATGCTTTTTACAATGTTTAAAAGGCTTTTGGATAGGTGCATAATTAGATCAGAAAGGAATAGAGGGTTACGGGCCTAATGTGGGCAAATGGGTTTAGCGTAGATAACTTACCACTGTCAGAATGGTGGGGCAATAGGACTTGTTACTGTGCCATATGCTATTGTGATTCTGTGATTCCAATTAAAGCTAAATACAGAATAAAGAGAAGCTAAGGATTATCCCTAAACTCCAAAGTAAATTTGCCTAGTCATGTGATTAATTATACATAGGGATGTACACAATCTATTGATCTTAAGTTCTGTGTTTATTCTGGACAGGTTACAGAGGTCAGAAAGGTGAAAGAGGCGAACCTGGTATCGAACTTCCTGGTGAGAGCGGTCCGCGTGGCCCCCCAGGTATACAGCAGCACTTTAAACCTTCCTTGGCTGTTATCTCTCTGCTCCTCCTAAAAGTGCTGACACTTACTCAGGGTGGTTATTTAAAGGACATTTTAGAACAGTGTTTCCACACATTAGGGTTAGGGTTACATTGTTACACAGTTACATTGTGCCATATGTTTAGTCTCTTATTTAAATGGAAAAATCAGGTTTCATTTCTTCCCTACTCCTGGTGAATAATGAATTGACATTTTGCAAAACGCTGGCTGCATGTTTCTAGACAAACCCATTCCAGAAAACAATCTATAATCAAAGTACTGCAGATGTTAGAAAGCCAAAATAAAAGAGAAATGCCGCAAACACTCAGAAGATCAAGCAGCATCTGTGAAGAGAGAACTTTCTGTTTCAGGGCGATGACATAGCAGCTTGCTCCACGAACTGCCAAATGTGATTTTGTTGTCAAGAGAACCTCCCACATTCTAGTTCATCTTTGACAATGAAACAGGAATGAACAGATCAATGTTTCAGTTTATTAATTAACCAGATGCATTACATAGAGTGCCCTCCATAATGTTTGGGACAAAGACCCATCATTTATTTATTTGCCTCAGTACTCCACAATTTGAGATTTGTAATAGAAAAAAGATCACATGTGGTTAAAGTGCACATTGTCAGATTTTAATAAAGGCCATTTTTCTACATTTTGGTTTCACCATGTTGAAATTACTGCAGTGTTTGTACATAGTCCCCCCATTTCAGGGCACCATAATGTTTGAGACACAGCAATGTCATGTAAATGAAAGTAGTCATGTTTAGTATTTTGGTGTATATCCTTTGCATGCAATGACTGCTTGAAGTCTGCGATTCATGGACATCACCAGTTGCTGGGTGTCTTCTCTGGTGATGCTCTGCCATGCCTGTATTGCAGCCATCTTTAGCTTATGCTTGTTTTGGGGGCTAGTCCCCTTCAGTTTTCTCTTCAGCGTATAAAAGGCATGCTCAATTGGGTTCAGATCAGGTGATTGACTTGGCCAATCAAGAATTTACCATTTTTTAGCTTTAAAAAACTCCTTTGTTGCTTTAGCAGTATGTTTGGGACCAGTGTCCTGCTGTAGGATGAACCGTCGGCCAATGAGTTTTGAGGTATTTGTTTGAACTTGAGCAGATAGGATGTGTCTATACACTTCAGAATTCATTATGCTACTACAGGTGCACCAACCTTTTATCCGAAGATCCAAATAACGAAAACCTCCGAATAGCGGCCATTTTTTCGGTCCTTGAAGAAAGGTCCTTGAAAACGTTCACCGAGGGCGGCCCGCAGAGGTGACAGCGGAACCTCTGGTCGGTCCTCGAAGAAAGGGGAACTAAATCCCCATTCATAAAAGAGAAGGTGAGGGTATATTGCGCGGGAGGGTTAATAATTGACAATCTGCTGCTGCCTGCCCGCTGAGTTAAAAAGTTCCCACGCAAGACTCACGATACACTGTGTATCGTGAGTCTACCGTGGGAACTTTTTAACTCAGCGGGCAGGCAGCAGCAGATTGTCAATTATTAACCTTCCCGCGCAATATACCCTCACCTTCTCTTTTATGAATGGGGATTTAGTTCCCCTTTCTTCGAGGACCGACCGGAGGTTCCGCTGTCACCTCTGCGGGCCGCCCTCGGTGAACGTTTTCAAGCGCAAGCACGGAGATCCCAGAGACCCACAGCCAACAGCAGCCCAGCCCAGCCCCGCTCCAACTACAGAGGAAAACTGCAAACTGGCCGGAGACGTTAGGACCACCAGAAGCCGTTCGCCGAGCTGCGCCCCCTCATCGGGACACCGACCCCCAGGCCCACTGCAAGCACGGAGATCCCAGAGACCCACAGCCAGCAGCAACTCCAGCCCAGCCCCGCTCCAACTCCAGAGGAACACGTAGGGGAAGAAGCTGATGGTTTGCACGGTACGTCTTGTTCTTGGGGTGGCGGATGAGGTGGCGCAGCTCGGGCTGTGGGCAAACTGCCACTTGTCGCCGTAGCGGCCCATCGGGGAGCGGATTCCTCTGGAGTTGGAGGGGGAGGGGGGTATTGTGCTGTTTGATCGCCCCCCTGCTATCCCAGGGACAGGGAGACACAGCGGCTTTTTAGACTGGTGGGCAATCACTTCCAAAGTTCTGCCCACACAGTCAGTACACCTCTCCTACACTGCATTTCATACAAACATTTATTCTGCAAGAAAAAACTACATTGAAGACACAAACTCGCGACCGAGTAACTGCCAGGATCGAGGCGCAAACTCGCGACCTAGCTCGGGGATTCAAGAATCCCCGAGCTAGGCCGCCTAAGGGCATGTAGCCCCGCTAGGGTGACATGAGTGCGAGAGGTGATTCAATGCTGCGGGCACATTTACAAATTCAGGAATTCATTCAACACACTGCATTTCATACAGACATTTATTCTGCAAGAAAAAAACGACATTGAAGACTCAAACTCGCGACCGAGTAACTGCCGGGATCAAGGCGCAAACTCGCGACCTTGCGGATATGAGCCGAGCACTCTACCACTTAGCCAGCCGTTAAAATCTACGCAAAAAAAATTCCATTCCGAAGATCGACAAATTCTGAATTACGAAAAGTGTCTGGTCCCAAGGCTTTCGGATAAAAGGTTGTGCACCTGTACCATCAGCAGTTGTATCGTCAATGAAGATCAGTAAGCCAGTAACTTCAGCAGCCATACATGCCCAGGCCATAACACCCCCACCACCGTGTTTCACAGATGAGGGGGTATGCTTTGGATCTTGGGCAGTTCCTTCTCTCCTCCATACTTTGCTCCTGCCATCACTCTGATATAAGTTCATCTTTGTCTCATCTTTCCACAAGACCTTTTTCCAGAATTGTGGTTGCTTGTTTAAGTACTTCTTGGCAAACTGTAACCTGGCCATCCTTTCTTTGCGGCTAACCAGTGGTTTGCATCTTGCAGTGTAGCCTCTGTATTTCTGTTCATGAAGCTTTCTGCGCCACTGTGATCATTGACAAATCCACACCTGACTCCTGAAGGGTGTTTCTGATCTGTCGGACACGTGTTTAGGGATTTATCTTTATTATAGAGAGAATTATTCTGTCATCAGCTGTGGAGGTCTTCCTTGGCCTGCCTGTCCCTTAGCGATTAGTAAACTCACCAATGCTCTTTTTCTTCTTCATGATGTTCCTAGCAGTTCATTTTGGTAAGCCTAAGGTTTGAATGATGTCTCTAACAGTTTTATTCTTGGTTCTCAGTCACATAATAGCTTCTTTGACTTTCATTGGCACAAGTTTGGTCCTTATGTTGATAAACAGCAATACAAGTTTCTAAAGGTGATGGAAAGATTGGAGGAAAGACTAGGTGCTGAGAGCTCTCTTGTACCTGCATTAAGGAGGCAATTAAACACACCTGAGCAATTACAAACACCCGTGAAGCCATGTGTCCCAAACATTATGGTGCCCTGAAATGGGGGGGACTATGTATAAACACTGCTGTAATTTCTACATGGTGAAACCAAAATGTTTAAAAATTGCCTTTAATAAAATCTGACAATGTGCACTTTAACCACATGTGATTTTTTTTCTATTACAAAACTCAAATTGAGGAGTACAGAGGCAAATAAATAAATGATGGATCTTTGTCCCAAACATTATGGAGGGCACTGTACATAATAATGGGCAGAATACTATACCTCATGGGTGAGCCTATGCTAGGTATGCTGGACATTTGCCCATTTGGCAAAACATAGAGTACGATTAGAGATCTGCGGGTTACCGTGCCATGATTCCTTAAGTCAGGAGACATGGTGTGTTTTCTGGGGTTTATTGACTATCTGACCAAGTTCCTGCCCTGTCTGAGTGAGATGTGGTAAACCTTGGACATTTAGCCAAGGAGGATGTGGTGTGGTGTTGATTGTTGCTCATGAACAAGAGCTTGAACGCCTCAGGGAGACGGTCCCAGCAGACACCTTTGTGAGGTTCTCAAAAGGAACGGGAATTGAATCACTGGGCCACATGATTCCTTTCCCAATCTCTCTCCACAACTGAAGCCCTCCTATTCAGGCAATATTCTAATGGATCTCCTTTGCACTGTCTCTAGTGAACTAAATCCTTCCTATAAAGTGCCGACCAGAACTGCACATATTACTCCAAGAGTCCCCTGACCGGTGTTTTGTTAAGTTGCAGCATAACACCCTGATTTTTATATTCTCTGTCACGACCTATGTCACATGCCTTCTTCACCATCCTATCTACTTACATGGCTACTTTCAGGTAAGCATAGACTTGAACGGTCCCTCTGATCACCGATATTCATTAACTGCATAACATTTACTGTATGTATCCTATACTGGTTTGTTTTCCAAAAATACACCACCTTGTACTTGTTGGGTTAAATTTAATCTTTACACTCTGCCCAACTTTCCATGTGATCTGTATCCTGCCGTAGCCTTAGTTGATCTTCCTCACTATCCACAACTCCCCCAACTTCCATGTTATCTGCAAACTTACTAATCATACCTTCCACATTTTGACCTTTTCACCGTTTGACCTGTTTTTACAAAATGTTAAATGGTCAGCTCGACATAGATTACAAGGCCTACACCAAACCCAAACCAATTAGGAGCAGACGAGGGCATTCGATGTAATTTGTGATCCCAGCTACAAAGACAGATGTGTACAGCAATTTGTTCTTCCCCCGCACAATTAAAGCATGGAATAATCTCCACCCTACTATAGTTACCCAACCAGATGCAACTAAATTTAAAGTAGCTCTTTCTTCCCAATAACCCTTTCTGGCTTATTCCAGTTTAAATTCCATTTGGAATATTTTGGAGGACCAAGAAACCAATAAACCACATCTGTGGAATTCTCTGCGGGTTACCGAGAATTCTCTGTGGGTTCTCTGGATACTTTCAAGAGAGGGCTGGATAGGGTTCTTAAAGATAGCAGAGTCGGGGAAATGGGGAGAAGGCAGGAACTGGGTACTGATTGGGGATGATCAGCCATGATCACATTGAATGGCGATGCTGGCTCGAAGGGCCGAATGGCCTACTCCTGCACCTATTGTCTAGTCACATCCAAGTTGTTAATATATATCACAAACAATAGGGATCCCAGTACCAAGCCCCGCAGCACAGCATTTGTCACAGACTCCCAATCAGAAAAGCATCCTTCCACCACAAGCCTCTGCCTCTGTTACCAAATCCTGGATTCCATGTGCCTTGACTTTCTCAACCAGCTTACCATCCAGAATCTTGTCAAATGTCTTACTCAGGTGCTTACAGCCAATGTCAACAACCCTGCTTCCTTCAAACTTAGTTCCACCTTGGAAAAAGCCTGTCAAATTATTGAGGCAGTATTTCCCCCTCACAATGCCATCCTAATTATCTCTAATTAGACCAGCCTTTCTAAATATACAAAAATCCTATCCCTCAGGATTTTCTCCAATAATTTTCCTACTTTGATGTGAGATTCAAAGGCTTTTCATGACTATTGCATACTGGAAATGTGTTTGAATAAGGCCGGCAATGTCACAGCGGTAGAGTTACTGCCGTTCTGAGCCTGAGACCTGGGTTTGATTCTGATTACAGGTGCTGTCTGTATGGACTATGCATGTTTTCCCTGTGATCATTTGGGTTTTTACCGGGTGCTCTGTCTTCCACTCTCCAAAGATGTGTAGGTTTGTTAGTTTGTTAGCTTCTATAAACTGTTCCTAGTGTGTAGGATTAAAACTAGTGTATGGGTGATCGCTTGTTGACGCAGAATCACTGGGCCAAAGGGCCTGTTTCCATGCTGTATCTCTAAACTAAACTAAACATTCACCAGCTTGGAGTTATCTAGCCCATCTCTGCTGCCCTTGAAAACAGAGGAACATTAATTATATTCAAATCTCTTGACACCTCATCAGTGGCAAACAAAGATACAAAAATAGGGTAAGATTTTTAATCCTATAATATCTAACACCTCTTCCTTCTTAATACTGAACTGCTCTAGATTATCCACATACCCCTTCCTGAACTCATTTTCTTGTCCTTCTCCTTGGCAACTATAGCTGAGAAGTATTCATTTAGAACCTTGCCCACATTGCCTGGCTCCACATATAGATTAACCCTTTAGTCCTAAAGGGGCCTACCCTTTCTCTGGCTACCCTCTTGATCCTGATACACATGTTGGGCTTCTCCTTAATCTTGTTTGTCAAGGATATTTCATAGCCTCCTATTGCCTACCTAATTTATTTCTTTAGTTCTCTCCTCGGCATTCCACAAGAGACTCCTTGATCCCAATTTCCTATATCTACCATGTTTTCTTTTTTCCCCAATTAAATCTCTAGTATCTCTGTCATCTAAGGTACGTTAATTGGCTTCATCCTTGCTGGAACATGCTGGTCCTCAACTCTTACTAACACTCTTAAGACTTTGATTTGTCAGCTGTCATTTTACCCACAAGCATCTGCTCCCAATCTACTTTTGTCAGATGTTAAATATCAGTCTCACACTCAGTTCAAGACATTAGTTTGAGGACTGACCTTATCCATTTCCATAATTATCTAAAAACTTAGAGAATTATGGTCACTATTGCCCCCAATTACATTTCCACTGCCTGCCTGGTTTAATTTCCTAATAAATAAGGTTGAATACTGCTCAATCTGTAGTAGAACTCTCCACATATAGTCTAAAGATATATTCTTTGATATACTTAACAAATTCCACCTGATCTAAATCCCTTTGCAACCTAAAACAATCTGAGTCAATACTGGGAAAGTTAAAATCCCTCATTGCTATAACCCTATTGCTTTTATACCTTTGTGCAATTTATTTGCATATCTCTTCTTCTCATTCCTCTTACCATTGGTAAATGCAGAGGAGCTTTGATTCATCAGCTACGGGTGGGCGGATGGTGGGCAGTGGGAGGTTTTCTTGCTTGGGTTTGAGATGACATTGTAATGCTTGTCTGGAATCCAGATGATTCTCATTCTTACACCACTGTCTGCCACCTCTCCTTGTGCTGTCTTGTTAGAGGGTCAACCACATGGCTGTTGATTTGGAATCACATAAAGATTAGACCAGAATAAGGGTGGCACGTTCTCTTATCTGAACGATAATGGTGGACCAAATAGTCTTTACAACAATCTGTCAGTTTAATGGTCACTGAGTCTCACTTTTTTTCGAGCAGATTATTGAATAAATGGAATGAAAACTCCACAGTTGTGATGGTAAAAATTGAATAGCTTTAGATACTGATCCAGAGACAGTATCCCAATTATGTGGGTTCTTGAATGAAATCTGCCTGTTCACTGCAGAACATATAAAATCATTATGCAAGTCCTTTCCCGATAGTGATCATCTCAAGCACACGTTAATGATGACTTTTTATAAACATGACGTCCCATTTGTAATTTTACCCTAAAAGTGGTCTTCCTCAAGGTGATCTTTCATGGTGTGGATATGCCTGATTAGTGACTTGCCCAGAGACCACTTTCATCATCAATGTCACTCCCCAAAAGACTTTTGACAAGGCCCCACATAGAAGGGCAGCCCAAAAGGTTAGAACATATGGGATCCTACAATAAACTTCCCAAAAGAGATGGAGACGATTTTGCTCATTGGTATATGCAACAGGTTTTTTTAAGTGAGGCAAATCAATAATTCACCAGTCACTTGCCTGGTTGAAAGCAGCACCTCCAGCGTTCAGGAAGCTCAGCACTCTCCAGGCCACTGCAGGCTCCCAGCCACCAACCCATTACCTGTAATATTTACTCCCTCGAGCTGGCAAAAAAGGTTTCAATGTGTATGTATTCAAGATGCCCTTCATCAACTTGCTAAGATTGACCGAATAATATCTCTCCAACTCACAACCTCTATCACTAAAGATAAGGGCTACAGCATGGGGACCACCTGCAGTTTTCACTCCACATCATATTACAATTTGGCTGTTCCTTCTTTGTCTTTGTAAACCTGGATCTCCATACCCAAAAGCCAAAAGGTCATAGGGTTCTGCTTCTCCGAAACCCAATTATCTTCTCTCATTGAAAGCAATGATAATTTCTTCTCATTATCATATTCTTTTAATGTCTGCCTTTGCTGTTTTCAAATTGTAATCATTTTAACTTTAATTTTATGGTCAATCGAATGAAGAAGACTAGCCATTCGTTATCCTTACTTGCCCAAAGGAAAATTAGTGAATGGATAACAAGTAATTTTTTTAAATTGCAATAAAAAAAAATTGGAAAGACAGAAATTTCACATCTATAAGCCATTTTCAGTGTAGATTGATTATTTAGTTATAATTAAGATTTCCAGTAAGCATTTATATCTAAATGGAGGAGTTGTAGCATGCTTAGTTTGTTTCTTTTAGATTAATATCACACTTTCATACTCTGGGTGGCTAAGTGTCAGATCTCTCTGTGACTGGTTAGAGCAGATACTGGTTACAGCCACCTTCTAAAGGAATTCTAGAAAATTAAGTCTGAAAAAGGGTTTCAACCCGAAACGTTGCCTATTTCCTTCGCTCCATAGATGCTGCCTCACCCGCTGAGTTTCTCCAGCATTTTTGTCTACCTCTAGAAAATTTAATGTACACATAGCCATCCAGTCCATCATCTCAGTATCCTTGAGATACCACATATCCTGTTTGATTTCATCTTTCAGAATATGGTCACGGCTCCTTGTGTATACATCCAAGTACCTCTTATATAGCTTGGGGAAGAACACTCCTGATTTCCTCATTTAACTGTGGATGCCAGGTGTTACCATAGCCACCCTGCTATTATATTGCAAGGCCCATCTGCAGAAAGTCCCTCGTTCTTCCCAGCTGATCAGCAAAGAGATCCACAACTCCAACTGTTGAAGCTTCAAGTTATATTTTGAATCAGATGAGTCTGATTGGCAGACACTGAGGAAATGTGTGCCCATTGTGTGTTTCAGGTCTGCCAGGATTGGGAACCCAAGGTCCTCCAGGAACCCCAGGCCCACGGGGCATCACAGGCCCTGCAGGAAGTGAGGGAAGATGTGATCCTGCAGATTGCTTCTTTCCTGCAAGCTTTCCACAATCATCCACACACCGATAAAGTCCATCCTTAACCAGAAACAGTTTCAAGGGTGGCAGTCTTTGAACTGTTGGTTAACGCACTTTACAGTTTAACAAAGGAATCCAGTTTCTACCTTTGCAAGTTGCAAAGATGTATGGGTTGTCACCTGAATGCTGTTTGTGCCAATGCATCCACATTCGGTCAGAGTCGTGCTCTCGCAGCCTGGCGGCTGATGGTGGATTAGTGATTCAATTGAAAAGGTGTTATGTTGAGCATGAGACACACAGCTGCTCCAGGTTTTTTACATTTACAAATCTACAATTGTTCTCCAATTTACAAATCTACAGATAGAATTGTTCTCCAATTCTGTTTCATAGTCTTTGAACACATCGAATAGACAATTCCCACATAGTGTGGTGATTTAATTGGTAAATAACTTTTTCAAGTATTTTAGCTCTTTAAGCATATTTCAGTAAGAAATAAATGATTTAATATAGATGATAACTGCGATAGACATCTATCCCCATCCCATTCCACAAGCCTCCTCAGATTATTCAGATCCGGAGGAGACCTTTGGATCAGTGCTCCAGTCCCTGTGTTATGAAGGACTAAACAATCAGTCTCACACCCATAGCTCTAGAAGAAGAAAAAGGACTCGTTTATTACCAATTTGAAAGTTTTATTGAATCTGCTTGCATCCTCTATTAAATATTATTTTTCATTATTTATTATTAAAATATACCAATATTTCTAGCTGAAAGCTTCAATTAAGAATTTCAATTTACGAATCCATCTGATCAAAACATCAAACGTGTGATGTTAACACGTATTGCATTAAAGAGCAAACAATGCCTGCATGATTTTTTTCATTTATTTCCATGAATAACAATTCGTAATTTTAATGTGATCTGGTCAATAGACGTGTTGATGTTTTTTATCAATACACATTACATGGTGATCTTTGTGATTTTATTGCTGGTTGGATACATCGCATGACTATTGAATAGTGCCATCTCACGACCTTTATTTTGAAGGATAAGCCTCAATGAAGAGCCTCAAAAGGATAATAATGAAACCGTGTGGCAATGTAGGTAATTGTGTTTCTCCATTGTATTTTAATAGTATATAATTCAAATGGTAAAATAACAAGAAGCACTTATTTTTGACAAACATGGTAGTTTAACATTATTGTTAATCAGCTCACCGCATTTGTAATGTACTGGCACTATTAGGGCTAGGAAGTAGTGGTAACTTTTAGAATGAACTGTGTGGAACAAATACTATTCCAAACGGTGCTATGTGTATATTTTGAGTTTTTAATTTAACCATGGCAAAATTTAATTTTAAGCAACTTGTACTGCCAGCTTTTAAATACATATGTTGATTCAATTCAAATGTAATTAAAAATGGCAGATCTTATTTTTTATACATTGTAAAAGTGCTATTTTATTTTCATACACATTGTAAGTGTCATTTCCTGTCCGAGAGCTGAACTGTTTGGTGCGATGCATGCACGATGTACGCTACTGAGATTATTGATTCAAATTTATTTATGCTGGATATTTGACACTAAGTTTTTGTTTGTTTTATATTAACAATTTATTTGAACAAAATGTATATGTTGTAATTTAGAAAAAATATCTTCTGTGTTAGTTACGAAATGAACTTCACCTGCTGTTGTGCACTGGTCGAATGCACGAATGCACGAATGGAACAGTGGCATATTTAATGTGTATTGTTACTAGAAGTACCTCATAAGAAGAGCATTCCATCCCAACTTAGTTTCTAAGCATAATTTTCCTTTTATTCTAAATAAAAGTGATGCACAGCAGGCCAAACATATTCATTTGTACAACCAAATTTGCCATGAAGGTAGAGCTGACCTAATGTATGTGCTAAATGTAAATCAAGAACACAAATATGTTTAAAGCAGTGCCTCAAATTACTGCACTTTGTCTTTCATACATAGGCCATACACTGGAACAGCTCTTTCAGAGAACTGTTACAGGGATCAAGTCGTCAAGTCAAGTTTATTTGTCACATACACATACGAGATGTGCAGTGAAATGAAAGTGGCAATGCTCGCGGACTTTTGTGCAAAAAGACAAACAACCAAACAAACTATAAACACAATCATAAACACACATATTCTTTTACATAATAAATAATGGAAGGAAAAATGTTCAGTAGAGTTTGTCCCTGGTGAGATAGGCGTTTACAGACCGAATGGCCTCTGGGATAAACTCCTTCTCAACCTCTCCATTCTCACCGCACATGGCAACGGAGGCGTTTGCCTGACCGTAGCAGCTGGAACAGTCCGTTGCAGGGGTGGTAGGGGTCTCTCAAATTGCACCTCCTGATGTATAGTTCCTGCAGGGGGGCAAGTGAAGTTCCCATAGTGCGTTCGGCCGAACGCACTACTCTCTGCAGAGCCTTCTTGTCCTTGGCAGAGCAATTCCCGGACAAGATGCTTTCCACCGCCGCTGTGTAGAAGCACTGGAGGATCCTCAGAGACACTCTGAATTTCACAATTGCCTGAGGTGGTAAAGGCGCTGCCTTGCCTTACTCACGAGTGCTGAAGCGTGTGATGCCCATGTCATATCCTCGGAGATGTGGACTCCCAGATATTTAAAACAGTTCACCCTATCCACAGGATCCCCATTTATCCTCAATGGAGTGTATGTCCTCGGATGATGTGCCCTCCTAAAGTCCATGATCAGCTCCTTCGTTTTTTTGATGTTCAAGAGGAGGCTGTTATCCTGGCACCAGAGTGCTAGATCAGCCACCTCCTCCCGGTAGGCCTTCTCGTCGTTGTCTGAGATCAGGCCCACCACCACAGTGTCATCAGCAAACTTAATTATTGAGTTGGAGCTGAACCTAGCCACACAGTCATGTGTGTACAGGGAGTACAATAGGGGGCTGAGGACGCAACCCTGGGGCGATCCTATGCTCAGGGTGAGGGACTTCGATGTATTCCCAGGGTGAGGGCTATGCTTCTGTCCTGCAGTGTTCTTCAGCTAGAAAGATATATTTATACAATGTGGCTCTAGAACAAAAGGAAAAGTAACAGAATATAATAGTGGAAATTCCGTAATTTCCGGTTCTAATTTCTGTTTTCCTATTTAATATTTTCCTTATTTTTGATCTGAAAACCAAGGAAATTCGATGGTTGAATTGGAATCTGCAAAAATATAGTATTCATCATACCTTTCTTCCTCCCTCCCCATTCCAGGACATTCACTGTACAGCTCCAATCAATCTTTCTTCAGTATTTAGTTGAAATAAACATCGATTATTTCCTGCCAGTTAATTGGGTGTTGCCAAGAGCACCTTTCACTCGATTATGAGAGAAGGGCAGAAATGGTGTAATTTCAGATTGTCCTTTCATTATACACTAACTGTTGAAAAACAATGATTTAGCATTAAGGTTGGTAAATGCTCTTGTAAATGCATGCACAAATATTTTAGAATATGTACTAATAATGTTAACTTTTTTTGCTGCTGTTATGAACATGGCTCTATATCAGTCATTGGTCATAAAAACAGGACAAATTGTGATGATATACATCTGCTGAGAAACAAATGTACTAAATATGAACTTGCATTTAATTTCAAAGAACATAGACAAACCTCTTTGCTTCAATCTATCATAGCAAAGAGAAATTGGCATTGAACCGTTGTTTATACAGATGTAAAGGATTTCGGCATTAGTTAATGATCTTTGAAATCCTTCATAATTTGTTTGCAGTTGATCCTGTCACAAGACATCAACTGACTATAGGTGAATATTTTGATAGCAGATGGATGATCAGTTTTAATTTATGTATTTAGGTTGTATTAATTATTGGTGCCATTAATTAACTGATCATTTTCACATTTCAGATTTTACTTTTTTCCCACTTTTCCAGGAAATTATAACTTTTTTGTTTAATTCAGTTCAAACTCACTACCTTTTCTGTTTGCTTTCCAATCTTTTCACCACTCTTGTGCCAAAGATGTTGGGGTCTACAACAACAGTTGGTTGTTGAATCTCCAGTACCTGACCTGAAGAATTATCTTTGTATTTGACTCATGCTGTTTAACAAGAGGGGTACTGAACCTGCCTCAACCTTGCCTTAAACATTCTGGTCTTGTTTGACTGAGGTTGCTAGAAAACAAGTAGAAGTGGGGAACTCAGATTAATTTTTTTCTGGTATAACACAGGAGTAGTGAAGACCTACATGATATCAGCAAGCTCAAAATCTGAGGTGGATTTAAACTGGAGACTG
Source organism: Amblyraja radiata (assembly GCF_010909765.2). Taxonomy (NCBI): domain Eukaryota; kingdom Metazoa; phylum Chordata; class Chondrichthyes; order Rajiformes; family Rajidae; genus Amblyraja; species Amblyraja radiata. Next base: position 102,068,686 of record NC_045960.1, read on the forward strand.
CTTGGTCCATCAGACAGTCCAGCAGTGGAGTAGAACTAATAGGGATGTTCACGAGTTAAATGTTATAATACTGTATGAAAATTAAGCCTCTGATGCAAATTAGTTGCTGATTCACTTTTTCACCTTGTCATTTTCTTAAATTTTTTTATTGAGATTTGATGGATATTTTCAGTGATCATATTCTTAACTAATTTTTAGTTTTTTATTTGTTTGAACTATTTGGAGTTTTGTACCACATTGTAGTAAGATGCTTTCTGCTCATTTCGTTAGAAAGAGTTTCTGTACCCATATCCACTTAAGGAGCAGGAGATAGAATGAAATCAAATTTTGAAATCAAATGCTCAGTCATTGAAATTGCTAATCCATTTAAGATGTTTATACTATTTTGTATGGCATTAGCCTGCCCATCAGTTATTGGAAAGATAAATACAGATATATCTTTTGATAGATCCTCACACTATTTGAATAATGCACCCTGTTCTGATTTTATGTCGCTGTGGACTCTATCAGGTATAGATGAATTAAAGCCAGAAAAATGTTTCATGTTCATACTTGTGCCAGTTTGAATTCAAATTGCTATTAAGACAATTGATGTGAACTAATGTTGGCTTATATACAGAGAAAAGTAAATAATGTTATTGCTTTATAATTCATGATTACATTGTGTACCGCTCATTTAAATAAACCGTCTACTGCTTTAGAACCTGGGTCTTAGTCGAATATATCAAATCACATCTAAGTTCACAGCATGAGAATAGGCCATGCATACCTTATCTCAAATTCTCAGTTTCCGCTGCAAGATGAGGCTTTCCACTCAAGGAAGATATCCTGCAGTTCTCATGCTCCCTCTCCTCCAGACATAACAAGGATAGAGTACCTTCCATCTCAGAGTGCCATACCTCTCCTTTATCCGTCCTCTTTCCTTCCCTACTGCCCTCTCATCCACATCCCTCCTTCCAGCCTTATATTTCATTCCTCCTCCTTCCTTATCTGACACTTTGTCTCCTTTTCACCTCTAGCCTTTGTCATCTCCTCCAATCTCCTTCCCTCACCTGTATCTACCTACCAGGCATTGCCCCGCCACAACCTCTCTTTCTTAGATTTCTCCCCCTTACTCCATCAGTCTGACGAAGGGTCCTTACCTGAAATATCAACTGTCTGTTTCCTCCACAGATGATGCCTGATCCGCTGAGTTCTTCCAGCACTTTTTCTTGCTCAAGATTGCAGCATCTGTGGTCTCTTCTGTCTCCATACCGATCTCAGTTGTTCTATCCCTCACTTCATTTCATTCTATCAAGGTATCTTCCTATCTTTTTGTAGCTTCTCCACAATTTAATCTATTATACTCAAGTTGAACACTGGCTTAGGTTGAAGCTGCACATTCAAGCAACAAACTCACATTTTTAAAGAGCTTTATCAAGGCCTTCTATTTTTTTTTAGAAGATCTTCAGTCTGCTCGTTCACTGTATAAATTCTCACTTCTGGAATCGTGCTCGTAACTTTTTTATGCCTTCTCTCTGCAATTTGGAAAGTAGAAATGAACTCATAATCTAAGCGAGTTTCTATGAATGTGTAACATATCATACTTTCAAATTATTTATCTACAAAAATGAAACACAACGCATTTGAATGTGTCTGTTACCTCAGATTTAAAATGAGCATTTGTATATTTAGTTTCTGGTAAAATAATAGGAAGGTAAAATACACAGGAGCTTAAAACAAAGCAGAACATTACTGCTACCCTATCTGCTGCAGCTAAATGCAGCACATGCAGTGTTCATTCCCAAGTGTTAAAGCTCATATTTATATGCTCTTACTTAGAAATATTTGTCTAATAAAATTTGGCATTTCTGGCAACATTACTGTATGTTTTGGGAAGTACAGGTTTTTCTGCTATTCCCATTAGTTATAATGTGATTGATGGGAACATTATTTGCATTACGAGGGCAGCTTTTGATGTAGAGTAATCGCAATCAGAAAAGTTAAATTTGAGCTTTAATGGGATTTACAGCCTGTTCTGCTACAAATGACTTTCTATAATGTGAGGATTCTTAGGAATGTAACTATTGTGTTATAGCAGAACAACCTTTATCACTCTTTGCAATTATTTCTGCCACCACCTCCTATTGGTACTGCAAATGCACCTCCACTCTGAGGCAGTCCTTATCCTCTAGGATGACAATGTTCTAGTCAGAAAAACTCGACGGGGAGGGGAGGAGTGGGGTGGGGAGGAGTGGGGTGGGACACATGATGTCCTCTCTTCTGTCTCCATCTCTTACATTGCCGGGGAATGTTCCTTTAATGGGGCCTTTTCACGGGGCGAGTTGACGCAAGATGTCACCAGAGTGAAGAGGTCGTGGTCCAGCACGAGTCTCGCACGATATAACGGGGGGTAGATAAAGAGTTCCCACGGTACTCGGCATTTCTGTTATTTGTGCGAGTGACTTATCCGTTTCCCGAGCTTTCGCGTTAAATCTTGAATGAACATCGTGAACTACACGTGACACAAATGATGTAACTTTTTTTTTCACACACTATATATATCCTCCCTTGGTTGAATTGGCTCATTTGGAGACATATTTTACTGTGTATGTGGGAGACACAGATGGACTGAGCACAGTACCTCGGTCTTACTGTGTGTGGGAGAGGGGGAGAAAGAGACGTACACTCACAGAGGCAGAGTCTCTCAGCCTGTGTAAGAGGGAGGGAGAGAGAGAGAGAGGCACACACAAGATGGATGTGAAATCTCACCTGCCTGTTTCAGTGACAGACACCCATCGCCAGTAAATGAAGACACCCCCATCTGTCTCCCCCTCCTCTCCCTCGACTCCCCCACCTTTCCCTCCCAACTCCAGTCCCGTCCCGACCCCCTGGGAAACTGAATAGAGCAACAATATAGATATAGAAACTGAAACAATATAGAAACTGAATAGCGCAACATGGCAAAAACATCTCTGACACGCTTTACCCCCTTTCTTTGAGATTTTCTGCGAGCCATCTCTGCAAGTGTTCCTGTTAAAAAGATTATCCAACAATGACAATTAGGTGGGACGTCCTCGAAGGACACATGTTCCCTTGTCGATATTTTTACTCACCTTCTGTCCCCTCTGTCCAGCTTCCGGGTTTACCGTTCGCAGGAGTTCCCACGCGCTATATCTCTAAAATCTGAAGTTAGGTAATGTCTAAAGGAACTGCAGACGCTGGTTAATGCTGGTTAATACGCACAGAAGGACACAAAATGTTGGTGTAACTCAGCAGGTAAGTCAGATCTGGGAAGAAAAACATAAAAAGCTGGAGTAAGTCAGCGGGTCAGGCAGCATCTCTGGAGAAAAAGAATAGGTGGACGATTCGAATCGGAGCCCTTCTTCAGACAGCCTAATCGGAATTGAGTCTGAAGATGTGTCTCGTCCCGAAACATCAGCTTTTTTTCTCCAGAGATGCTGCTTGACTCGCTGAGTTACTCCAGCTTTTTGTGTCTGTCTTCGGTTTAAACCAGCATGTGCAGTTCACTCCTTACACGGGTCTCTGTACAACATTGATTGGTAGCGTTCCGGAGCCCTGGACCCGAGGACTCCGACCTGTATCTCTCAAAGAAGTACATGTGAAAAATTTCTCACGGACCATAAAAATGCGTAACCTTTCAGTAAAGTCCCTTTTAAAGTCCCTTTTAAAGATTATAGTTATTTTCTTGAATCTCATTAACATAACTCATGAATAAGTTGATGTCCATATGCAGATGCAAATCTTTATTTTTATTTATTTTTTAAATTCAATCCCACAGAAGATAATTTTTACTCACCTTCTGTCCCCTCTGTCCAGCTTCCGGGTTCACCGTTCGCAGGAGTTCCCACGGTACCCGCAAGAGTTATTACGGATATCGCACTGGCCACTACGTTCATATAATGTTGCAATACTCAACCACAAGTGTACAAGTCACTCTTGGAGAAATTCAAACTTTCTTGAATTTTCTCCCGAGTGACCAAGTTACACGATTACCTGCCGTTAGCGCTACGGTGGTCCACGAATGCCGTACTGTTATCGCACGAGGTTCCCACGATGTTAAACTCCGGTTAACTCTTGCGTCAAGTCGCCCCGTGAAAAGGCCGCTTAAAGGTTGCAACCCTGGCACCTGCACTAAATACAAAGTTATTTAGAAACATAGAAACATAGAAATTAGGTGCAGGAGTAGGCCATTCGGCCCTTCGAGCCTGCACCGCCATTCAATATGATCATGGCTGATCATCCAACTCAGTATCCCGTACCTGCCTTCTCTCCATACCCTCTGATCCCCTTAGCCACAAGGGCCACATCTAACTCCCTCTTAAATATAGCCAATGAACTGGCCTCGACTACCCTCTGTGGCAGGGAGTTCCAGAGATTCACCACTCTCTGTGTGAAAAAAGTTCTTCTCATCTCGGTTTTAAAGGATTTCCCCCTTATCCTTAAGCTGTGACCCCTTGTCCTGGACTTCCCCAACATCGGGAGCAATCTTCCTGCATCTAGCCTGTCCAACCCCTTAAGAATTTTGTAAGTTTCTATAAGATCCCCTCTCAATCTCCTAAATTCTAGAGAGTATAAACCAAGTCTATCCAGTCTTTCTTCATAAGACAGTCCTGACATCCCAGGAATCAGTCTGGTGAACCTTCTCTGCACTCCCTCTATGGCAATAATGTCCTTCCTCAGATTTGGAGACCAAAACTGTACGCAATACTCCAGGTGTGGTCTCACCAAGACCCTGTACAACTGCAGTAGAACCTCCCTGCTCCTATACTCAAATCCTTTTGCTATGAAAGCTAACATACCATTCGCTTTCTTCACTGCCTGCTGCACCTGCATGCCCACTTTCAATGACTGGTGTACCATGACACCCAGGTCTCGCTGCATCTCCCCTTTTCCTAGTCGGCCACCATTTAGATAATAGTCTGCTTTCCTGTTTTTGCCACCAAAATGGATAACCTCACATTTATCCACATTATACTGCATCTGCCAAACATTTGCCCACTCACCCAGCCTATCCAAGTCACCTTGCAGTCTCCTAGCATCCTCCTCACAGCTAACACTGCCCCCCAGCTTAGTGTCATCCGCAAACTTGGAGATATTGCCTTCAATTCCCTCATCCAGATCATTAATATATATTGTAAATAGCTGGGGTCCCAGCACTGAGCCTTGCGGTACCCCACTAGTCACTGCCTGCCATTGTGAAAAGGACCCGTTTACTCCTACTCTTTGCTTCCTGTTTGCCAGCCAGTTCTCTATCCACATCAATACTGAACCCCCAATGCCGTGTGCTTTAAGTTTGTAAACTAATCTCTTATGTGGGACCTTGTCGAAAGCCTTCTGGAAGTCCAGATACACCACATCCACTGGTTCTCCCCTATCCACGCTACTAGTTACATCCTCGAAAAATTCTATAAGATTCGTCAGACATGATTTACCTTTTGTAAATCCATGCTGACTTTGTCCAATGATTTCACCACTTTCCAAATGTGCTGCTATCCCATCTTTAATAACTGACTCTAGCAGTTTCCCCACTACCGATGTTAGACTAACTGGTCTGTAATTCCCCGTTTTCTCTCTCCCTCCCTTCTTAAAAAGTGGGGTTACGTTTGCTACCCGCCAATCCTCAGGAACTACTCCAGAATCTAAAGAGTTTTGAAAGATTATTACTAATGCATCCACTATTTCTGGAGCTACTTCCTTAAGTACTCTGGGATGCAGCCTATCTGGCCCTGGGGATTTATCGGCCTTTAATCCATTTAATTTACCCAACACCACTTCCCGGCTAACCTGGATTTCACTCAATTCCTCCAACTCCTTTGACCCGCGGTCCCCTGCTATTTCCGGCAGATTATTTATGTCTTCCTTAGTGAAGACGGAACCAAAGTAGTTATTCAATTGGTCCGCCATATCCTTGTTCCCCATGATCAACTCACCCGTTTCTGACTGCAAGGGACCTACATTTGTTTTAACTAATCTCTTTCTTTTCACATATCTATAAAAACTTTTGCAGTCAGTTTTTATGTTCCCTGCCAGTTTTCTTTCATAATCTATTTTTCCTTTCCTAATTAAGCCCTTTGTCCTCCTCTGCTGGTCTCTGAATTTCTCCCAGTCCTCCGGTATGCTGCTTTTTCTGGCTAATTTGTACGCATCATCCTTCGCTTTGATACTATCCCTGATTTCCCTTGTTATCCACGGATGCACTACCTTCCCTGATTTATTCTTTTGCCAAACTGGGATGAACAATTTTTGTAGTTCATCCATGCAGTCTTTAAATGTCTTCCATTGCATATCCACCGTCAACCCTTTTAGAATTAATTGCCAGTCAATCTTGGCCAATTCACGTCTCATACCCTCAAAGTTACCTTTCTTTAAGTTCAGAACCATTGTTTCTGAATTAACAATGTCACTCTCCATCCTAATGAAGAACTCAACCATATTATGGTCACTCTTGCCCAAGGGGGCACGTACAACAAGACTGCTAACTAACCCTTCCTCATTACTCAATACCCAGTCTAAAATAGCCTGCTCTCTCGTTGGTTCCTCTACATGTTGATTTAGATAACTATCCCGCATACATTCCAAAAAATCCTCTTCCTCAGCACCCCTGCCAATTTGATTCACCCAATCTATATGTAGATTGAAGTCACCCATTATAACGGTTTTGCCTTTGTCGCACGCATTTCTAATTTCCTGTTTGATACCATCTCCAACTTCACTACTACTGTTAGGTGGCCTGTACACAACACCCACCAGCGTTTTCTGCCCCTTAGTGTTTCGCAGCTCTACCCATACCGATTCCACATCCTGCAAACTAATGTCCTTCCTTTCCATTGCGTTAATCTCCTCTCTAATCAGCAACGCTACCCCACCTCCTTTTCCTTTCTCTCTATCCCTCCTGAATATTGAATATCCCTGGATGTTCAGCTCCCAGCCTTGGTCACCCTGGAGCCATGTCTCCGTGATCCCAACTATATCATAGTCATTAATAGCTATCTGCACATTCAACTCATCCACCTTATTACGAATGCTCCTTGCATTGAGACACAAAGCCTTCAGGCTTGTTTTTACAACACTCTTACCCCTTATACAATTTTGTTGAAAAGTGGCCCTTTTTGATTTTTGCCCTGGATTTTCCGGCCTGCCACTTTTACTTTTCACCTTGCTACCTATTGCTTCTACCCTCATTTTACACCCCTCTGTCTCTACGCTCACACATTTAAGAAACCCTTTCCCTTTAACTCCATCCTCCACTAGCCCATTCGACACCCCACCCCCCTTATTCAGTTTAAAACCACCCGTGTAGCAGTGGCAAACCTGCCTGCCAGAATGCTGGTCCCACACCTGTTAAGATGCAATCCGTCCCTTTTGTACAGTTCCCCCTTACCCCAAAACAGATCCCAGTGATCTAAGAATCTAAATCCTGCCCCGTGCACCAGTTCCTCAGCCACACGTTCAGGTCCCGTATCTCCCTGTTCCTGCTCTCGCCAGCACGAGGAACTGGAAGCAAACCGGAGATAACAACCCTGGAGGTCCTGCTTTTCAGCATTTTTCCGAGCTCTCTAAAGTCACGCTGCAGAATATTCATCCCCTTCTTTCCGACATCGTTTGTGCCGACATGCACTACCACTTCCGGATGTTCACCTTCGCCCTTGAGGATTTTCTGCACTCTGTCCGTGACATCCTGGATCCTGGCACCAGGAAGGCAGCACACCATCCTCGCATCCCGTCTGTTGCCGCAGAAACCCCTGTCCGTACCTCTCACAATGGAGTCTCCTACTACAATGGCGTTGCCTGCCTTAGGCCTTTTGGTTTTGGCTCAACAGCCCTATTCGCATCACAAGCCAGTCCGCCGCCCAGTGTAAACACCTCTTCTGTCCCGACAGCTTCTAAGTGGGTGAACCTGTTCACAAGAGGTACAACCCCCGGGGACGTTGGCATTCCATGCTTCCCTCCCGTTCTCACTGTCTCCCACCTTCTCTGTTCCAGTACCTTAGGTGTAACAATCGTACTGTAGGACTTGTCAAGGAACGACTCCGTTTCTCGGACGAACCGGAGGTCATCCACTTGCTTCTCCAGTTCCCCAACACGGCCCTTCAGGAGCTCTACCTGGATGCACTTTTCGCATTTGTAGCAGCCAGAGGCACCAGCGGTGTCCTTGACCTCCCACATCCTGCAAGCATCCCACTGAATCAGCTTGCCTGACATCTCCTTCTTTCGTCTCTCCCTCTGCAGTGTTTTGCGTAGCCTCCTCCTCTCCTCAGCCTCCTCGCCGAAGACTCTCGAGCCAAAGACTCACACTTTTCTCACAGGGCACTTCACTCACAAGGCCGCTTTAATTTATTTGGAAATTGATGTGGTTTCCCTAGAAGGAGGGACTTCCCCAAATGAAAACGTGCCCATGCTAATAAATGGTTGTGATACTGTTAATCAATAAATGCAATCTAAAACAGATTCTATTAAAGTGTATGAATCCACATGGGTTGAAGTTGTGCCCCGGCATTGTATTGGCACTCTGATTACAGGCTGATTAATTCTAAACACATTTCCGTTTTTTTCTGGTTCTTTCCCAGTTAAAAAATTGAGAACAATAATACAAAATATAGGTTAACATAGAATAAACTATTTTAAATTAGTCACTTATTGCAAATAAATGGTGTGGATACTTTTAATCAATAATTTTTTTTTTTTTTTACAAAGACACAAGACAGGTACACGGCAAATCTCTGGTCTAGGAAAAAAATCTGAGAATATCATGCAACAATTGCATAGTTGTGCTGACTGATTAGACTTTAATTATTTGAACTGACCATTCATATAAAATCACTAATT